>NC_057807.1:117555949-117571440 GCF_018294505.1 Triticum aestivum | reverse complement strand
GCGCACAACTCACTTACGCACTGCTTATCTGATTATCTCCATTTTCTTGCATGACATGTGCACCTTGATGCTAGATGTCTCACATGTTGGGAAAAGGATGAACAAAGCTCACGTAAAAGAAAAGAGTTGAAGAGCATAGATTCCCGACGACCGAGGAGGAGCAAGGAACCTCGTGGTGGAGTGTCTGCAGGGAACCTTGCGCGTTTTCCCCTGTTTTTTGCCGCCTGCCCACCTATAAACAACTAAAAGAACATGAACTTTTTGCTAACCACTAGAAACGGTACATCAGGATGCTAAGTTGAAGATGTTTTATACTCCCTCCGTTCCCAAATATAAGTCTTTTTAGATATTTCAATACGGGACTACATATGAAACAAAATGAGTGAATCTACACTCTAAAATATGTACACAAGCCAACACATTAACTCCATCCGATCCAACTGATGCACATACGCGCACAACATGGAGCACACAACACACGTACACAAGACGTGCATGCACACATGCTCGGCCGCAGAATGCATGTGAATAACACATGCATGTGCACACACTCGGCTGCGTGGAGGCATGCGCCATCCACGACGACATCCGGTTCGTTGTGCTACGGCGAAGCTCGCACGCAACGGCGCATACGGATCTCTTGCAGCACTTCTTTGCCGTCGTTTCTCAACTACTAGTCAGAGACGAAGACGACCGTAGCCTCGGCCTTAGACCTAGCACCGATGGAAAAAGACGCACGCTGCACGCACACAAGCACATACGAAGTGCCCACGACGTGGTGGTGGTGCGTCCCCAGTCGCCTCTACTCCTTCTGCGCACGTTGTCTATCAAGGCGGCTGCATGCTAATGATGATGTGGGTGAGATCTTGTAGGACTCAGATGATGACGAGGAAAATTATGAGACACAAGGTGACGTACACCGTCAAGGTCCACGGTCAAGGGGGTGCTAGCAAGTGCTTAGATGTGCTTAGAGCAAGTACAATAGAGCTGAATCAGCGGGCTATAAGGAATAAACAGTAGTATATTTCTGCTTAGGCTGGTTGTAATGGGGAGTATCATATACGTTTTTTTGAAATGAAAGGTAGATGAGATTCTACCTTATATGTTTCAAAACAGGCCAAGGCCTGGGACCAAAGGGTATATGATACTAGTGTATGATACTACCTCTGTAATGCATAATATCATATAGTAGTATCATGTAGTACTCTATTTATTGTCATGCATGACACAAAGTAGCATAGCATTTATTATGATACAATATCATGATATGATACTCCACTCTTTCTTTCTTCATTTAATGCTATGACACCTCGTCAAAATTGCCTAGTTGGCATGCATGATATTAGCTATGATACTACCATTACGACCAGCCTTAGTTGGAGGAAAGAAAAGAGGAGAGAGAAGGTAAGCGGGCTCTTCGTGAAGAGCCAGCTCTAGCACGTGCTCCTAGGCACTTTATACATGTTGACTATAAGATGGGCTGTAGGCTTATAGCCAGCAGCTAGCTATACTACTAATGCTCTTTAGATGAGGTGCTAAGTGCATTAAATGGCTTAGTAACTCAAGTGTTCAATGCATAGATGCTTAGTTTATTGGTGCCACATCATATTTTATACCTACATGGCAGGCTTAGCAGCTATACATGGTGGAGCACTGGGAGAGGCCAAGGCTGGTCATAGTGGGGAGTAACTTGTACTGTAACATATTACTATGTTACTCTAAACATCTCTATAAACTGGAAAGGAGGGAGTAGTAACATAGACTAGTGTCATATGCAGAGTATGGGAGCACATGATATTTCCCCGTCCGGACCGATCCCAAGTTGGCTTCTCACCTTCTTGGCCCAACAAAAATCCCTCCCTCCTCCCGCGCGCGCTTCCCACCCGGCGCCAGCTGCGCCCGCCGCTCCACATTGATGGCAAGTCAGGGCGACGCAACCTCTCACTGCTTCTATCGTTGAAGTGGCGCGCCGACCGAGGGCACCGCCCGCTGCACGCCCGGCATTTCAGACTACATAGAGGATAGTAACTTTTAGATCAAGTACTATAATTAGATGACATAAGCAGGCTATAAGGATTTAAATATAGTATTTGTGATTAGTTGAAGGAGAGAGAAGAGGAGAGAGAAGAGAAGTGGATTGTAAACGTGTAGCCGGTTGTACTCCAACATACTCTACTTTGTGAGACAAAAGGTGGGGCCATTGTTAATGATATTGTATTTATACTAAAGGGACTAACGGACGCCTTAATTACTCCATTTTTTTGAAACAAACCTTGCTGGGGCTATTATTGACTTTTTTTGAGCTATTATTGACTTGGACGTGGGGTTTGGGGGCCAAAGGCCTACTATTATACTCCAACCTGCCATGCTCTACCCTAGCCACCGCTGTATCATATGGTTTCGTACCATTCCAGATTTTAGCGCCGCCGCGCAATTCTTCTCCAGCCCTCCTTCTGGCGTGCACCGCGAGAAGGGACAGCAGTCCTCCGAACCCCGCCTTTCGTGATCCTGTACGGGAGAGGGGCGATCAGGTTTTTGGGGAGCACACTCCTGTGACTGCTGCCAGCGACGACATCCTCAACGAGAGCCTTCTTCCCCGACCTCGGTAACCTCTTCATCAACGACATGAGTGACAACATCAACCACATCGGTTCTGCTCCCGCTGTACAATATGTGATTCTGTCCTCCTGGTTTAGTCCGCATCATCACTTTGATGTTTGCAATTGTCGTCATGATCTATTTACTGCTGATTCGGATTAAATCTCATACTAAATTGCTCATATATTCAACAATCCAATCCAAAATCCTGATCACAAGAAATTTACTCCGAGTGGTTTTGCTGCGCTTTTGAAGCCGCCTACTATTAAGGGGGTGCAATATAAAAGGTGGCGCACAAGAGTAGTATATTGGTTTCAGATCATGTACTGCTATGACGCCACTAAGGGTAAGCCTGTGGGCGATCTTAATCCTACACAGCAGGAAGCTTTTTAGAACATGGATACCCTCTTCAAAGCCGCCATGCTGAGTGTTCTTGATGATTCCATTGTGGATTTGTATATGTTGTTTGACAGCGGCAAAGACATGCGGGCTGCGCTCGAAGCCACGTTTGGGCCCTCGGGCACTGGCAATGAGTTGTACGTCATGGAGCAATTATGTGACTACAAGATGACTGATGAGCGCTCTGTTGTTCAGCAGACTCATGAGATACAGTCACTCTCTAAGGAACTTGAGTACTTTTAGTGTGTGTTGCCGGACAAATTTGTTGATGGGACCATCATTGCCAAGCTTCCACCTTCGTGGAACAATTTTGCTACTTCTCTGAAAAACAAGAGACATGAGTTTTCTGTTTTGGATCTCATTAGCACTCTTGATTTTGAGGAGAAGGCGAGAGCAAAAGACACACATGCTAGGGTCGCCGAGGGAGCTTCCAGTGTCCACATGGTACACGAGAAGAACTTCCAGCCCAACCTGCCCCAAAACAACAAGAACAAATATCAGGGGAAAGGCAAGTTTGATGCAAAGAACAAGCCATCACATTCTACCAACTTCAAGAAGAATTCTCATAACAGGAAGGGATACAAACCTCAAATTTGGTAGCACCGCACAAAATTTATATGGCTACATCTACCTGCTATCAGCTAACCTCATGATGCTCCAGGTATTCCTACATTTGTAACTAGGTACAATGACCACCGCAAGATGAAATTAGCTTATTCATATGTTGACTTGCTGAATGCAGTGCGGAACGATCCTGTCATGTGTGGAGGAGCAAACAAGTAGTGCAGCCGAAGGTGGAAATCATCCAAGGACTTATGAAATTATGTGTAATCTTCCTCAGGTAGGTCAGTATCCCCTTCGCCCAGATGATCGTGTTTTGTCATGCCGAGCTATTGATATGTGCTACTATTTTGCAACACCATTTAAGTATAGCTACTGTTTTCCTATCTTTCCAGATTCAGGACAATGAATATGATATCAGGGGAACTGCACAATATGGACCCATGTTGAGTCATCTCTATTACCTCATGTGTTTGCTGCAAATGTGTCAGCATCAATTGCAAGATGAGGCAGCTAGCTAGCTGTGGAGTTGCCAACATGCTCAAAGTGCTCGCAACATTGAGAACAGACAAGCATGCCCAGGAAATTATTGCATGCACAGGGAGGCCCTTTGCTCAGAGAAGCATCGACCGATTTTCTTTATTTCCACACCTTCTCACAGTTTTGTATATTGGTTATAGTATGGTGAATCATTGAGATGCATAGACATGTTGAACTTTTGATCTTCTGAATGTTAGTTTAATGTGAGTGTCTGCATCCAGTACCACATCCTCTAATTTGGTGGATGCACACAGAGAAAATAAATCTCCTTAATTTACTCCATAACCACCCTATTAAATAGGCCTAGTAACAAACCAGGCGCATGCAGTGGCCGGCGGGCACATGCATCCTGCATGCATGGCCAGTCATGCAGCAACGCAAAAGTAGAGAGCGGTTCTTGGGAAAAAGCGAGTAGTTAGTGCAGCGGGCCTTAGAAACACGAACAACTCGCTCTCCCGCTTCCGTCTCCCCACCCAATTCCCCCCGCTCCCCAATCTTCCTCACTCGTCCAGTAAACCCCGCTCACCTTCTTCCTCACTCGTACAGAAAATGCCTACTCCTCTTCTTCCACTCCTACAGAAATCCCCAACCCTCCTTCTTCCCCACTCGCACTACCACTAGGCTCGTCTCTGGCTACTCTGCTCAAACCCTTGAGCTCGGGGCGACGCCCACAAGGAAAATGGAGTCGGCTGGCCCAAGCGCCAAGAAGATGAGGCTCCCGTCAGCGGCGACGCCGGTTGTAGATCCCGCACCCGGTAGCGCGGGGAGGAGCGGCGAGCCCCCCACCCGGATCTGAGGAACCGGTAGAATCTCCGGTGGACCGCATCAGCAATCTCCCGGACGTCATACTTGAGGACATCATCTTGCTTCTCCCCACCAAGGATTGCTGCCGCACACAAGTCCTCTCAACTCGGTGGCGCCCTCTATGGTGCACCGCGCCCCTCAATCTCGACCGTCGTCAGATATCTATCCTTCCTGAATTTGATCTCATCAGCAGGGCCCCATTCAATGCCTCTGCATCCCTACAAGCTACCTGTTGTCCATACCCGGCAAGGTGGACGCTTGGGTGACATCCCCTGAATTCGGAAAACTCCAGCAGTTTGAGTTCTACCATTACCACGAATGTTTCATTCCACGAACATACCAAGAATTCGTGCCCACACCACCATTGTGCATCTCGCGGTTTTCCTCCTCTCTCCGCACCGCCACCTTCGCCCGGTGCCATCTACCAGACGATCTGGTACAAATGCTTCGACTCCCACTGCTAAAAAAACTTTCGCTTGTGGTGGTTTATCTGTCGGAGGCCTCACTGCACAGCATCATCCACTCTAGTTGCCCTGCCCTGGAGTGCTTGCTGATTGTTTTGGGAATAGAAATCGGTATGAGTTGTCTCCAAATAAAGTCACCTCACCTTAAAAGCATTGGAATTTGTTTTGAAGGACAGCAGCTCATCATCGAAGATGCCCCTTCACTTGAAAGGTTGCTCCTTGATAATTGTTATACACCTTCAGAAATAACTGTCGTCTCTGTGCCCAATCTGGAGACCTTGGGTGTAATTCGTGACCCGTTTAATAATCACAAGGAGTTGGTGTTTGGCTCCTCACCTTTTCAGGTACCGTATATTATCATCTACACATTTGTAATCATATGCTGCATTTTTCATTTGTGCGCATAAGTTTTATATCATCTTGGAGTACACTTTGGGTACTAATATTATGTTATATGCTCAATGAAGAGTTCGTCCATTTATAGCCTATCAATGCTGCTGGATTCTGTCAAGATCATATATATCAGAATGTATAGTTTTGATCTAGACATAATTATTGGCTTGCTGCGATGCTTTCGATCTCTGGAGAATTTATACATAGAGGTGATGATTTCATGCACATTGAAACCCCATATATATTGTACTAGAATTAACTGTTCAGCTGTCGTTCTTTCGACATAATCTTTTTTCAGACCTTAACTGTTTTCAATCTTCATGTCTACTTAGGCAGAACCACATGGAGAAAAACATAGAACCAATCGTTGGCGTAATAAGCACAAGGATTTTCTCAGTTCTCATGACATTTGTTTTGAGGACAATAACGATGGGACGATATGCATCCAACAAGGCAAACAAAAGCTTTGTCACATTCTTCCTGTTGAATGCAAGGTTACTATTGTCCATGAGGCTTAATTTTTACAGCAATAGATTTCTCACGGACAAACATGTTGAACAGCAAAAAAAGAAGTTTCAGGTGGACAAATGGGCTTCTAAACGTGCTCAGCTTCTATTTACAACAAGTTATAGACATCCTGAAATAATTTTTTTTGCACAGGATGTTGATTTTACGGATCAGACCGATCCATTTGTTTGTGACTGCAAAAAAGAGTGGTTGGCTTAGATGTTACTTTCATGTTCAATCTAGGTTTTGTTTAAATATTTGATGAACAATTAATCCTTGGGCTTTTTGTACCATTTGTATGCTTCACTTGCATGTTGTTGCCCTCGTACTCCCCTCCACCTGTCACTACACTGCCGCATCTTCCATGGCTGCTATTCGTTCTCGTCTAAGGCCTTGTCGTCGTTCTTCGCTTTGGTTAGCTCACTGTGCTCGCCGCCGTCTGGTGTTGTCAACATGGTGAACAACCAAGCGGAATCAGGAGATCACTATACGTGGAGAGGCTGACAGTAGGGACCCACCAGGGTCATTGCATTTCGCAAGCAGGTGCCTCATTATTACAAGCCAAAACAATACTTCCTCCTAATTGTTTGACAACTAGGTTCCACGCTATTGTCAATGTAGTCAATAAACAAGAAAATTACACAACAAGCAGATAACACCAGGGACCCAGCAGCTCGCCCAGTTGTTTTTCAGTTTCAGAGACGGAGCTCAACTGCGCACTATGTGGGGGTTGTGGCCCGTCTAGCCCATGTTTACGCTTTTATTAAGCACATGACGAGCCCAGTTGATATTTTTTTCTTTTTGAAATTGGCTAGCCCAGTTCTTTTTTTTTGGAGAATACCAAAACTGAGGCCTACTTGCTTTTCTCAGCCCTGCTGGGCTGCAAATCTTTCAAGACGAGAAGGGATAAGAAATGGGCTTCCCCAGAAAACGGGCTATAAGTTGTAAGAAATGGGCTGTAAATTTTTAAACCAAAGACAACCGGCAATTGCATTAAAATATCATTTTTTAGGATTTCTCTACTCTCTACTCTTATAAAAACCAAAGCCAACTGCCAATTACATTAAAATATCATCTTTTCACCCACAAGATAAACTACTCATACAAATGCATCTTCATGTTCCGTGCAACGAACGGGCATCTTGCTAGTTAAGATTCTAAATTTCATTCATTTTTTTGCGGAGAATTGTTTTTTGAATTTTATTTTGATATAATTTTTTGAAAACTTTTTTTAACGTGACTTGAAATTTCATGATTAAAAGAGTTCGGACCCCACCGAAATATGCAAAATTTCGTTGAATTTTTTAGCAGTGCCCAGAATATATGGTCTGTAATGCTAATAAAAATAACATGGGCTTCAAATATCCTTAAGAATTAGCAAATGGGATGTAAATTATTGAAAATAATGGCTAATGGGATGTATGCTGTTTTCCACAGATTTGGAGGCTGACTTCTGGGCCTACTAGGTTGACGATGACGCTGTCCTAAATTTTTTTTGACGCGTACAAAAGGCTTTGTCAACTTAGTCAACACACAACAGTGACTGTTGGATGTCCAGCCAACGTCCGCCGTGCTTCTTAAATCTATGATCTTTCTGATCCAGCCGCCCAAACCAGCGCCGGCGGGACTGCTTGCTCTCTCCTCCCGTGGCTGGCTGTGCTGCCTCCAGGCCATCCCACTAACCATCCACACATCCTGTTATTTTCCGGCAACGTCAGCCTCACCCCGCAGCCGACCAGTCAGCGCTCGTTCTCCCCTCAGCGTGGGGATCCGCTGCGGTGGCTTCGCCAGCTCCGGGTGGTTCTCTTCCTGGGCCCTGCCCTCGTCCACCGCGTTTGTGCTCTAGGCGCGGCGAGGTCAACATGGTCAACAAACAACAGCCATTGGAAGAGGCTGACAGCAGGGGCCCACACAGGAAAATGCCTCCTTATTACGCGCAAAATAATGATTCCGCCACTTGATAGTTGGGACCCATCGGAAGGGTCTCTGTATTTCGCAAAAAAAAACATTCCCCCCGATGTCAGCTCGGACCCACCGGAAATGCCTCCTTATTACACACAAAAAAATGAATACTCCCCCTACTAGCTGCGACTCTCCTTGGTGGGAGGCCGACTTGTGGGCCTATTAAGTTTACGGGGACGGAGGGCTTTGTCAACTTAGTCAATATGAACGACTCTAGCTCGAGTGACCGTATGATGTCCATCCAACGGCCGTAGTGCTTCTTCAACCTCTGGTCTTCGTGCTCCAGCCGCCCAAAGCAGCGCCAGTCGTGTCGCGTGCTCCTGCCTCCCGTGGCCGGCTGTGATGCCGCGGAGGCCTCACCGCCCCTACTACTCCCACCGCTGGCCAGGCCATCCCTCTACTCACCCACACCCCCTGTTATTCTGCGGCAACGGCAGCCTCACCCTCGTACTCCTCTTCGCATGGGCATCCACTGCTGCGTCTTCCCCGGCTCCGTGTCATCCCCTTCCCAGGCCTCACTGTCATCCACCGCCGTGGTGCTCTCGACGCGGCGTGGTCAATGTGGTCAACGACCGACTTCCATCGGAAGAGTACTGTGCGTGGAGAGGCTGATAGCTGGGTCTACGGCGGCCGCAAGGAAGTGCCTCCTTATTACGCGCAAAATAATTATTCCTCCACCTGACAGCGGGGACCCACCGGACGGGCCACCGTATTTCGCGAAAAAAACGTTTCCCCCTGACGGCTGGGACCCACCAGCTACATCTTCGCATGCAAGGAAGTGCATCCGGGCAAAAAAAAATGATTCACCCCCTGACTGTTGGGACCCACCAGCTACATCTTCGCACGCAAGGAAGTGCGCCCGGGCAAAACAAAAACAAAACGATTCGCCCCCCAGACTGCTGGGACCCACCAGCTACATCTTCGCAGGCAAGTGCCTAACAGTCGGGACCCACCTGGTCAAAGCGTACATAGCGTTGTCATTCTGGTTGCGAACGTGTATGTACATATTGGTCGATGTAGAGGCGCGCACGTGTCGTAGTAGAGGCACGCACATGTCATAGTAGAGGCGTGCACGTAGCATGTACACGTACGTACAGCGGCGAGGGTGCAAGAAAGAAAATACGGCCATGTACGTATATACGGGCAGGGTCTCGAACGCCTACTCGCGCATACGTACATGGCTGGGTCGGAACAGAGAAACAGAGTCATCGTCGTGTTCATGGGGTGGCAACAGAATGCTTCGTGTTCATGGGGAGGCAACGGAATGCATCATGTTCATCAGGAGGCAACGGAACGCGTGGGAGCCAACTGGCTTGGACGGAACAGGCGATGGAAATGAGGCCTGGCGTACCGCACAACGGAGGAAACGGACCTTCTACATTCGGAACGGGGTCCTATTGATTGGGAGGGGTGTGGCGTACCGCAAAATGGAGGAAACGGACCTCCTACGGTCGAAACGGGGGTCCTGTTGATCGGGAGGGGTGTGGCGTACCGCATAATGGACGAAACGGATTTGTGTTGGAGCGCTACGGTCGAAACGGGGGTCCTGTTCATTGGGAGGGGTTTGGCGTACCGCAAAACGGGACTCCACAGGATACTGTTCATCTCCACCGTCGACCTCCTCCAGCCTCCATGGGCTACCCTCGACTCCTCCAACCTCCACAGGCTCCTGTTCATCCAGACTCCACCACGCGCTACTCCACCGACTACTGTTCAACCACCTCTCCATCGTCTACTGTTCATCCAGCCCTCCACCACCTACTGTTCATCCAGCCCTCCACACCACAGGGTCCTGTTCAACCACCCCTCCACCGTCTACTGTTCATCCAGCCCTCCACACCACGGGGTCCTGTTCATCCAGAGGCAACGCCACCGCTCACTGTTCATCCAAACCCCCCCGCAAAGCTCACTGTTCATCCAATCGATCGGCTTTAGTTAGCAGCAATTGCGAAGGAATCGCTGTTGGAAATATGCCCTAGAGGCAATAATAAAAGTACTATTATATTTCAATGTTCATGATAAATGTCTTTTATTCATGCTATAACTGTATTATCCGGAAATCGTAATACACGTGTGAATACATAGACCTCAATATGTCCCTAGTGAGCCTCTAGTTGACTAGCTCGTTGTGATCAACAGATAGTCATGATTTCCTGGCTATGGACATTGGATGTCGTTGATAACGGGATCACATCATTAGGAGAATGATGTGATGGACAAGACCCAATCCTAAGCATAGCACAAAGGTCATTTAGTTCGTTTGCTAGAGCTTTGCCAATGTCAAGTATCTCTTCCTTAGACCATGAGATCGTGTAACTCCCGGATACCGTAGGAGTGCCTTGGGTGTATCAAACGTCACAACGTAACTGGGTGACTATAAAGGTGCATTACAGGTATCTCCGAAAGTAGCTGTTGGGTTGACACGGATCGAGACTGGGATTTGTCACTCCGTATGACGGAGAGGTATCTCTGGCCCACTCGGTAATGCATAATCATAATGAGCTCAATGTGACCAAGGTGTTGGACATGGGATCATGCATTACGGTACGAGTAAAGTGACTTGCCGGTAACGAGACTGAACAAGGTATTGGGATACCAACGATCGAGTCTCGGGCAAGTAACGTACCGATTGACAAAGGGAATTGCATACAGGGTTTGATCGAATCCTCGACATCGTGGTTCATCCGATGACAACATCGAGGAGCATGTGGGAGCCATCATGGGTATCCAGATCCCGCTGATGGTTATTGACCTGAGAGCGTCTCGGTCATGTCTGCATGTCTCCCGAACCCGTAGGGTCTACACACTTAAGGTTCGGTGACGCTAGGGTTATTACGAAGACTAGTATGTGACTACCGAATGTTGTTCGGAGTCCCGGATGGGATCCTGGATGTCACGAGGAGCTCCGGAAGGGTCCGGAGGTAAAGATTTATATATGGGAAGTTGTCAAACGGGCACTGGGAAGTTTCGGGGTCATACCGGTATTGTACCGGGGCCACCGGAAGGGTTCCGGGGGTCCACTGGGAGGAGCCACCCCTCCCGGGGGGCCACATGGGCTGCGTGGGGCAGGGAGCCAGCCCCTAGTGGGCTGGGCGCACCCCCTCCCTTGGGCCCTTGCGCCTAGGGTTGAGGGGGGAACCCTAGAGGGGGCGCCCCCTTGGCTTGGGGGGCAAGCCACCCTCTCCCCCTCTCCCCTTGGCCGCCGCACCCCCCTAGATGGGTTCTAGGGGGGCCGGCCCCCTTCTCCCTTCCCCCTATAAATAGAGGGGTGAGGGGAGGGCAGCCACACCACCCTCCAAGGCGCAACGCTCCCCTCCCCAACACCTCTCCTCCTCCGTTGTGTGCTTGGCGAAGCCCTGTCGGAGTACTGCCTCTCCACCATCACCACGCCGTCGTGCTGCCGGTGGAGCTGTCTTCCTCAACCTCTCCTTCCCCCTTGCTGGATCAAGAAGGAGGAGGCGTCTCCCGTCCCGTACGTGTGTTGAACGCGGAGGTGCTGTCCGTTCAGCACTTGGTCATCGGTGATTCGAATCACGTCGAGTACGACTCCATCATCACCTTGCAAGCTTCCGCACGCGATCTACAAGTGGTATGTAGATGCAAACTCTCTCCCTTGACTCGTTGCTTAGATGAACTCATAGATGGATCTTGGTGAAACCGTAGGAAAGTTTTTAATTTTCTGCAACGTTCTCCAACAGTGGCATCATGAGCTAGGTCTATGCGTAGTTCTCTTTGCACGAGTAGAACACAATTTTGTTGTGGGCGTGGATTTTGTCATCTTACTTGCCTCTACTAGTCTTTTCTTGCTCAATGGTATTGTGGGATGAAGCGGCCCGGACCAACCTTACACGTACGCTTACGTGAGACCGGTTCCACCGACTGACATGCACTAGTTGCATAAGGTGGCTGGCGGGTGTCTGTCTCTCCCACTTTAGTTGGAGCGGAATCGATGAACAGGGCCCTTATGAAGGGTAAATAGAAGTTGACAAAATCACGTTGTGGTGATTTGTAGGTAAGAAAACGTTCTTGCTAGAACCCAATTGCAGCCACGTAAAATATGCAACAACAATTAGAGGACGTCTAACTTGTTTTTGCAGCGATTGATCATGTGATGTGATATGGCCAGAAGTTGTGATGAATGATGAATTGTGATGTATGAGATCATGTTCTTTGTAATAGGATTCACGACTTGCATGTCGATGAGTATGACAACCGGCAGGAGCCATAGGAGTTGTCTTTATTTTTTGTATGACCTGCGTGTCATTGAATAACGCCATGTAAACTACTTTACTTTATTGCTAAACGTTAGTCATAGAAGTAGAAGTAGTCGTTGGCATGACAACTTCATGAAGACACGATGATGGAGATCATGATGATGGAGATCATGGTGTCAAGCCGGTGACAAGATGATCATGGAGCCCCGAAGATGAAGATCAATGGAGCTATATGATATTGGCCATATCATGTCACAACTATATAATTGCATGTGATGTTTATTATGTTTATGATTCTTGTTTACTTAGGACGACGGTAGTAAATAAGATGATCCCTTACAAAAATTTCAAGAAGTGTTCTCCCCTAACTGTGCACCGTTGCTACAGTTCGTCGCTTCTAAGCACCACGTGATGATCGGGTGTGATGGATTCTTACGTTCACATACAACGGGTGGAAGACAGTTTTACACAGCGAAAACACTTAGGGTTAACTTGACGAGCCTAGCATGTGCAGACATGGCCTCGGAACACGGAGACCGAAAGGTCGAACACGAATCGTATGGAAGATACGATCAACATGAGAATGTTCACCGACGATGACTAGTCCGTCTCACGTGATGATCGGACACGGGCTAGTCGACTCGGATCGTGTAACACTTAGATGACTAGAGGGATGTCTAATGTAAGTGGGAGTTCATAATTTGATTAGAACTTTATTATCATGAACTTAGTCTAAAACCTTTGCAAATATGTCTTGTAGATCAATGGCCAACGCTAATGTCAACATGAACTTCAACGCGTTCCTAGAGAAAACCAAGCTGAAAGATGATGGCAGCAACTATACGGACTGGGCCCGGAACCTGAGGATCATCCTCATAGCTGCCAGGAAACAATATGTCCTAGAAGGACCGCTAGGTGACGCTCCCGTCCCAGAGAACCAAGACATTATGAATGCTTGGCAGTCTCGTGCTGATGATTACTCCCTCGTTCAGTGCGGCATGCTTTACAGCTTAGAACCGGGGCTCCAAAAGCGTTTTTGAGCACCACGGAGCATATGAGATGTTCGAAGAGCTGAAACTAGTTTTTCAAGCTCATGCCCGGGTCGAGAGATATGATGTCTCCGACAAGTTCTACAGTTGTAAGATGGAGGAAAACAGTTCTGTCAGTGAGCACATCCTGAAGATGTCTGGGTTGCACAACCGTATGACCCAGCTGAACATTAACCTCCCAGATGAGGCGGTCATTGACAGAATCCTCCAGTCGCTCCCACCAAGCTACAAGAGCTTTGTGATGAACTAAAACATGCAGGGGATGGAAAAGACCATTCCTGAAGTGTTCTCGATGCTGAAGTCAGCAGAGGCTGAAATCAAGAAAGAACATCAAGTGTTGATGGTCAATAAGACCACTAAGTTCAAGAAGGGCAAGGGTAAGAAGAACTTCAAGAAGGACGGCAAGGAGGTTGCCGCGCCTGGTAAGCCAGTTACCGGGAAGAAGTCAAAGAATGGACCTAAGCCTGAGACTGAGTGCTTTTATTGCAAGGGGAAGGGTCACTGGAAGCGGAACTTCCCCAAATACTTAGCGGATAAGAAGGCCGGCAACACCAAAGGTATATTTGATATACATGTGATTGATGTGTACCTTACCAGTACTCGTAGTAACTCCTGGGTATTTGATACCGGTGCTGTTGCTCATATTTGTAACTCACAGCAGGAGCTGCGGAATAAACGGAGACTAGCGAAGGACGAGGTGACGATGCGCGTCGGGAATGGTTCCAGAGTCGATGTGATCACCGTCGGCACGCTGCCTCTACATTTACCTATGGGATTAGTTTTGAACCTTAATAATTGTTATTTAGTGCCAAGTTTGAGCATGAACATTGTATCTGGATCTCGTTTAATACGTGATGGCTGCTCATTTAAGTCTGAGAATAATGGTTGTTTGATTTATATGAGAGATATGTTTTATGGTCATGCTCCGATGGTCAATGGTTTATTCTTAATGAATCTCGAGCGTAATATTACACATGTTCATAGTGTAGATGCCAAAAGATTTAAAGTTGATAACGATAGTCCCACATACTTGTGGCACTGCCGCCTTGGTCACATTGGTGTCAAGCGCATGAAGAAGCTCCATGCCGATGGACTTTTAGAGTCTCTTGATTATGAATCGTTTGACACGCGCGAACCATGCCTCTTGGGCAAAATGACCAAGACTCCATTCTCCGGAACAATGGAGCAAGCAACCAACTTGTTGGAAATCATACATACCGATGTGTGCGGTCCAATGAGCGTTGAGGCTCGCGGAGGATATCGTTATGTTCTCACTCTCACTGATGACTTGAGTAGATATGGGTATGTCTACTTAATGAAACACAAGTCTGAGACCTTTGAAAAGTTCAAAGAATTTCAGAATGAGGTAGAGAATCAACGTGACCGAAAGATAAAATTCTTACGATCAGATCGTGGAGGAGAATACTTAAGTCACGAATTTGGTACACACTTAAGGAAATGTGGAATCGTTTCACAACTCACGTCGCCTGGAACACCTCAGCGAAACGGTGTGTCCGAACGTCGTAATCGCACTCTATTGGATATGGTGCGGTCTATGATGTCTCTTACCGATTTACCGCTATCATTTTGGGGATACGCTCTAGAGACAGCTACATTCACTTTAAATAGGGCACCGTCTAAATCCGTTGAGACGACACCGTATGAATTATGGTTTGGAAAGAAACCTAAGATGTCGTTTCTAAAAGTTTGGGGATGCGATGCTTATGTCAAGAAACTTCAACCTGAAAAGCTCGAACCCAAGTCGGAAAAATGCGTATTCATAGGATACCCTAAGGAAACTGTCGGGTATACCTTCTACTTAAGATCCGAAGGCAAGATCTTTGTTGCCAAGAACGGATGCTTTCTGGAAAAAGAGTTTCTCTCGAAAGAAGTAAGTGGGAGGAAAGTAGAACTCGATGAAGTACTACCTCTTGAGCGGGAAAGTGGCACAGCGCAGGAAACCGTTCCTGTGATGCCCACACCAACTGAAGAGGAAAACA
>NC_057807.1:117538567-117555939 GCF_018294505.1 Triticum aestivum | reverse complement strand
TGTCGGGTATACCTTCTACTTAAGATCCGAAGGCAAGATCTTTGTTGCCAAGAACGGATGCTTTCTGGAAAAAGAGTTTCTCTCGAAAGAAGTAAGTGGGAGGAAAGTAGAACTCGATGAAGTACTACCTCTTGAGCGGGAAAGTGGCGCAGCGCAGGAAACCGTTCCTGTGATGCCCACACCAACTGAAGAGGAAAACAATGATGATGATCAAGGTACTTCGGATCAAGTTACTACTGAACTTCGTAGGTCCACAAGGACACGTTCCGCACCAGAGTGGTACGGCAACCCTGTCCTGGAAATCATGTTGTTAGACAACAATGAACCTTCGAACTATGAAGAAGCGATGGCGGGCCCGGATTCCAACAAATGGCTTGAAGCCATGAAATCCGAGATAGAATCCATGTATGAAAACAAAGTATGGACTTTGATAGACTTGCCCGATGATCGGCGAGCGATAGAAAACAAATGGATTTTTTAAGAAGAAGACGAACGCGGATGGTAATGTTACCATTTATAAGGCTCGACTTGTCGCTAAGGGTTATCGACAAGTTCAAGGGATTGACTACGACGAGACTTTCTCTCCCGTAGCGAAGCTGAAGTCCGTCCGAATCATGTTAGCAATTGCCGCATACTATGATTATGAGATATGGCAGATGGACGTCAAAACAGCATTCCTTAACGGGCATCTTAAGGAAGAACTGTATATGATGCAGCCGGAAGGTTTTGTCGATCCTCGGAACGCTAACTAAGTATGCAAGCTCCAGCGATCAATTTATGGACTGGTGCAAGCATCTCGGAGTTGGAACATTCGCTTTGATGAGATGATCAAAGCGTTTGGGTTTATGCAGACTTATGGAGAAGCCTGCGTTTACAAGAAAGTGAGTGGGAGCTCTGTAGCATTTCTCATATTATATGTAGATGACATACTCTTGATGGGAAATAATATAGAATTTCTGGACAGCATTAAGGCCTACTTGAATAAGTGTTTTTCAATGAAGGACCTTGGAGAAGCTGCTTATATATTAGGCATCAAGATCTATAGAGATAGATCGAGACGCCTCATAGGTCTTTCACAAAGCACATACCTTGATAAGATTTTGAAGAGGTTCAAAATGGATCAGTCCAAGAAGGGGTTCTTGCCTATGTTACAAGGTGTGAGACTGAGCTCGGCTCAGTCACCGACCACGGCAAAAGATAAAGAAGAGATGAGTGTCATCCCCTATGCTTCAGCCATAGGATCTATTATGTATGCCATGCTGTGTACCAGACCCGATGTAAACCTTGCCGTAAATTTGGTAGCAAGATACCAAATTAATCCCAGCAAGGAACACTGGACAGCGGTCAAGAATATCCTGAAGTACCTGAAAAGGACGAAGGACATGTTTCTCGTTTATGGAGGAGACGAAGAGCTCGTCGTAAAGGGTTACGTCGACGCTAGCTTCGACTCAGATCTGGATGACTCTAAGTCACAAACCGGATACGTGTATATGTTGAATGGTGGAGCAGTAAGCTGGTGCAGCTGCAAGCAGAGCGTCGTGGCGGGATCTACGTGTGAAGCGGAGTACATGGCAGCCTCGGAGGCAGCGCATGAAGCGATTTGGGTGAAGGAGTTCATCACCGACCTAGGAGTCATACCCAATGCGTCGGGGCCGATCAAACTCTTCTGTGACAACACTGGAGCTATTGCCCTCGCCAAGGAGCCCAGGTTTCACAAGAAGACCAGGCACATCAAGCGTCGTTTCAACTCCATCCGTGAAAATGTTCAAGATGGAGACATAGAGATTTGCAAAGTGCACACGGATCTGAATGTCGCAGATCCGCTGACTAAACCTCTCTCGCGTGCAAAACATGATCAACACCAGAACTCTATGGGTGTTCGATTCATCACAATGTAACTAGATTGGTGACTCTAGTGCAAGTGGGAGACTGTTGGAAATATGCCCTAGAGGCAATAATAAAAGTATTATTATATTTCAATGTTCATGATAAATGTCTTTTATTCATGCTATAACTGTATTATCCGGAAATCGTAATACACGTGTGAATACATAGACCTCAATATGTCCCTAGTGAGCCTCTAGTTGACTAGCTCGTTGTGATCAACAGATAGTCATGATTTCCTGGCTATGGACATTGGATGTCGTTGATAACGGGATCACATCATTAGGAGAATGATGTGATGGACAAGACCCAATCCTAAGCATAGCACAAAGGTCGTTTAGTTCGTTTGCTAGAGCTTTGCCAATGTCAAGTATCTCTTCCTTAGACCATGAGATCGTGTAACTCCCGGATACCGTAGGAGTGCCTTGGGTGTATCAAACATTACAACGTAACTGGGTGACTATAAAGGTGCATTACAGGTATCTCCGAAAGTAGCTGTTGGGTTGACACGGATCGAGACTGGGATTTGTCACTCCGTATGACGGAGAGGTATCTCTGGGCCCACTCGGTAATGCATCATCATAATGAGCTCAATGTGACCAAGGTGTTGGACACGGGATCATGCATTACGGTACGAGTAAAGTGACTTGCCGGTAACGAGACTGAACAAGGTATTGGGATACCAACGATCGAGTCTCGGGCAAGTAACGTACCGATTGACAAAGGGAATTGCATACATGGTTTGATCGAATCCTCGACATCGTGGTTCATCCGATGACAACATCGAGGAGCATGTGGGAGCCATCATGGGTATCCAGATCCCGCTGATGGTTATTGACCTGAGAGCGTCTCGGTCATGTCTGCATGTCTCCCGAACCCGTAGGGTCTACACACTTAAGGTTCGGTGACGCTAGGGTTATTAGGAAGACTAGTATGTGACTACCGAATGTTGTTCGGAGTCCCGGATGGGATCCTGGACGTCACGAGGAGCTCCGGAAGGGTCCGGAGGTAAAGATTTATATATGGGAAGTTGTCAAACGGGCACCGGGAAGTTTCGGGGTCATACCGGTATTGTACCGGGGCCACCGGAAGGGTTCCGGGGGTCCACCGGGAGGGGCCACCCCTCCCGGGGGGCCACATGGGCTGCGTGGGGCAGAGAGCCAGCCCCTGGTGGGCTGGGCGCACCCCCTCCCTTGGGCCCTTGCGCCTAGGGTTGAGGGGGGAACCCTAGAGGGGGCGCCCCCTTGGCTTGGGGGGCAAGCCACCCTCTCCCCCTCTCCCCTTGGCCGCCGCACCCCCCTAGATGGGTTCTAGGGGGGCCGGCCCCCTTCTCCCTTCCCCCTATAAATAGAGGGGTGAGGGGAGGGCAGCCGCACCACCCTCCAAGGCGCAGCCCTCCCCTCCCCAACACCTCTCCTCCTCCGTTGTGTGCTTGGCGAAGCCCTGTCGGAGTACTGCCTCTCCACCATCACCACGCCGTCGTGCTGCCGGTGGAGCTGTCTTCCTCAATGTCTCCTTCCCCCTTGCTGGATCAAGAAGGAGGAGACGTCTCCCGTCCCGTACGTGTGTTGAACGCGGAGGTGCTATCCGTTCAGCACTTGGTCATCGGTGATTCGAATCACGTCGAGTACGACTCCATCATCACCTTGCAAGCTTCCGCACGCGATCTACAAGTGGTATGTAGATGCAAACTCTCTCCCTTGACTCGTTTCTTAGATGAACTCATAGATGGATCTTGGTGAAACCGTAGGAAAAATTTTAATTTTCTGCAACGTTCTCCAACAATCGCTCCATCGGGTTCAGTTAACAGCCATCGAACGATCGCTAGGGTTCAGTAATGTGTAGCCTGCAGTGCAATCGCTCGGGTTCAGTTAGAGCCCAACGCCTCGCTCGGGTTCAGTTAGAGCCAACGCCTCGCACACACGCGCGTACATGTACGAGAGAAACGCGCATCGCTCGGGCCCCGACCTCCCACCGTAACAGGCAACTCCCCGAAATTTTCCTCCCCCTCGCTTCTACCACGGTTTTTTCCGTCATGGACGGCCCAAAGAATGTCATGCAGCTGCGTCTCCGGCCCGCCCAGGATGAAAAGCCCATTTTCTGTCATGATTTTTTGTCATAGAAGTAGGAGCCCACCACATCTATGATGATACCGGGTTTTGTCACAATTATCGTCATAGAAGTGTCATATGTATGACAGAAAAAAATTCGTTCGGCCCAAAATGTCATGGATGTCTCTTTTTTTGTAGTGTAGCAAGATGTTCGTGCATTGCACGGAACATAAAGATGCATTTTTTTATAAATCACTTGTTGTGATTGACCCATGCAGGAGTAATCCCATGTGTAAAAACTAATGATATCTCAAGAAATAGGACATAAGGTGAAGAGGAGTGGGGCGTGGTGGTGATTGGTGGTCGGACTGAGCAGAGGCATGGGGATGGACGACGCCGGTAGCGGCCACCAGGCCAGTTTGTTCCAGAGGCTTCCTTTTTTAGTTGCTCAACAATGAGGTTGTAGGAGATAAGGATGAACGAGGGAAGGCCTTGTCTGCAAATGTGGAGAGAGGTGTGGGTATCTTTTAGTTTAATTTTCATCCGTCAGATATAGATCGGACGGTCTATATTGCAAGATGCCACGCGTACCATCATCACCAACTTGGGTTTTTATAAGAGAAGAAATATAAGTATGGAGATACAAATGTATTATCGATACGTGTTTCCGTAAACTAGGATCTACATTCTATTCAACGCCTCAGCATGTGGGGCCTTAGCACAATGACTTCTCGACTGTGTAAAACTAAGGTTTTCCCGTTGCCAATAAGGAGGGGGTGACGGCGGCGCGCTTTCGGCTTACTCTAGTCCTAGTAGTCATACTAGATGGTCTACATGCGTGTAGATTTATTCTTTTTCACGTCTCGTGTTCGCTGTACTGCCATGACTATTGATGAATAGACGGTAAGTTATTCACAGGCAAACCCTTGTTCAGCGTGTTTGAGAGAGAGAGAGAGAGAGAGAGAGAGAGAGATAGTGTGCGTGTGTGATATATCTAGAGACTGAGGCAATGATAAGAGATTCTCTGTGTCTATGTGTGTGGAGGATAGATAGAGACATGTACATGGGGCTTTGTGTTGTGTAACATGGAGACACATAGACATAAACATAGAGTGAGTGTGTGAGATACACATGCGAACATGGGGAGAGATGAGGATCCAGATAAATGGGTGTTTGTGTGTGTTTGTCTATGTTTGTGCGCGCGTTTGTGTGTGAGAGGGAGTGTGTGTATGTGGAGTAGAGAGACCACTAATGATATAAACCTAGTATAAGGGAAGGGGGAATGGTCTGACATGTGTAGTAGCGGGATAGCATGGGTGCGGACGGGGGGAGCAGACTATTTGGAAGAGACATCGATTGTGTGTGGGAGAGGGGTGAGAGAGAGAGAGAGAGAGAGAGAGCTAGCCACGGAGAGAGAGAGAGGAAGAGAGGGGGAGAGAGGGGTCGTTTGTGTCCATAAATGGCATATAGATAGGGAGACAATGTTGATGTTGTCCAAAATTGGCCTATGTACGGAGACGCAAGGGAAGAGAGCCATCGTGTGTGTGTGATAGGGACTTCATGAGAGATCTAGAATAGGTGGTGTAGAGAACAACGTGCAAGATTGAGAACGATGATACATTAGGGAGCTATGGAAATAGTCACGACATATATGTATACAGGGAAGGAGCTGGGGCGGGTCCGCATGTGGGAAAGATAGAAAGAGGAGTGTGGTGCACAAGGAGACAAAGTGTGCTTGTTTGCAGTGGGGGTGGTGTGTGAGGTGAGTGAGCGAGAACCACATAACTAGGGATATAGACGTTTGGGGGCGATGTATTGTGTGTATGGGAAACATACACTCTACATGGTGTGTGTGCTTGGGAAAGAGAGATGCCGGGAGACCTAGAGAGTGGGGGAAGAGATGTGTCCATGCCCGAGAGACAAAGTGATAGAGACCTATATTAGGGCCGGACTTTAGAAGAGAGAGGGGTGTTAATGTGCTCGTGCGTTCGTGTCTAGGGGAGAGAACGACTTATGTGTGTGGGGGGGGCGACGGGGGGTTGGCTTCAGATAAAGAGTGAGGTGTCTATATTTGAGGGACTTTAGCGTAATTGAGATATATACGGTCAATAGTTTGTGCACTCATGGTTGATCAATTTGTTTCATAGTTTGGACTATGAGATAATGATACTTTTGAACATGCGTGATATACCTTGATGTACCAGAATTACAAATCTAAGATTGGAATTTTGGAATTCGACTCCATCATTAGCTTTTTTAATTCATTTAAACGGAGGTACATTTTTTAATCTGGGATTTTGTGATTTCAAATTCATATATCAAACCTAGATATATACACATATGGGCATGTTCAAACTTTATAATCATCCACTTTATTCACACACATGCACATTTTTGCTTTTGTCATCATATTTAGGATAAACACATTTGGAATTTCATTTGAATTGGACCATATGATGGTATTTGCTTGTACTAGCTCAATGATCCATATTTGAATTGAATGGACAATCTAAGTTTCGAGTTGGAGACATTGATTTTCGAAACTCGCACCTTTTTTTGCGTGCAGAACAAACAAATTCTCCGCCATGATATCATAGTCGGTCGTACAAGAGCAGAACACTTATAATTTCAGGCGCAAAGGCTTTCAAACTTCCCGCTCACATCGAAATATCTCGTGCCCGAAAGTTTAACCCTGCGATATTCCTGTTTTACCCCTGCCACATGAATGGAAAAGGGCTGCTTTGGTAACTCCATTGTTTTGCCCTCTTTGCCCCCAACATTCTTCCCAGAGCCCCTCCCCTTCCCCTCCCCGACCGCACCCCCAACCACGGCAAGTTGCTGAATCTAGTCCTCAGCCACAGTGGTGGACCTCACACCCTGTCGGATCTACCTTCCTCACCTTGGAACCCCCAACTGCCAGCTCAGTACTTCACCGGAGCCGCTTCAGCGAGTGGCTTGTCCTCCACTCCAGATCTCCTTGACCGCCATGAAGGTCCACCGCACCGGATCTGCTTAACCAGCACCCTCGTCCACCACAGTGTAGGCCCTTCAGTGACTCCCTCGTCCGCCCCATTGCTGGCCCTTCGTACAAGCCCTCGTCCGCCGCAACAGATCCGCCTCACCGAAAGCACTGTACACTATGCCCACCGAAGCCTTCATCCACTGCAACAGACCCGCTCCACGTATGCCATATTCAACTCCACTAGCCCTGCTTTACCGATGCCACAGCCTCATCAGGTTATTTCCATTTTTGCTTCTTCGATTTTTCTCTTCTTTATCGTGTAACTGTTCACTTACCACAGGTGAGCTTTCGTGTATGTCGACAGGCACCGCAACCGAAGCACCGGAGCCGCTTCAGTGATGGCGACAGCCGGCCCAAACTCAACCGCAACACGAGCACCATCGATGATCCTTGGCTATCAAGTATGACAATGATTCCCATACGCTGCCAAGAATCAGGTACTATTATCCAATGGCCGGCGCCTACGTTCACTTTCTTAGCATAAGCACCACACCTTTGAATTTCTTCAAGGCATCATTCAATTTCTCATGAGATGCATAATTCTTCTTGCACATGTAGGGCCATAGTTCTGGCAGTGAACATGTTACATGTGCTAAATTACATACCAGTGCACATATAGTTAACATGCTTTAGTTTTGTCCTAAGTATTATTGTACTTCCTAGATATCACTACCTACTATTTTACTTCTTGCATGCTATATTTATGATAATGGTGTTGTTCTGATGCCACCTGTTGGTTCCATCAGACTGCTTCATGTTCTCTATGCTTAATTACACATCAGCAAACTAGCACGTGGTTCCGCTGCTTTTTGTTCGTTTTACCCTACATATTCTGATGCTAGCTATTACATCACTGCTCCGGGCCTCTGTTCATTACTTTTTTGTGTGTTCTTGATCTTCCCAAGTTGCATGACTAATTTGATGAATCTATTAATTATGGAGCTGCCAACCCCATTAAGCAAAAAAATTGTTCTTTCGGGGCTGGCACCTCAAACAACATAAAAATAGAGGGAAGCAGATATATTGTCGTGTATGCACACACACCCTTATTTCATTAGTTTAGATGAATCATGGATGATCAATTTGAACCAGTGCATGCGATTAAAATTAATTTTACCTAAATAGAGGGTGCAGAATAAACTGCAACAACTAGATTTGCAACCACAGGATGCTGACGATATCTTCAAAGAACATTGCAATAGCAACGAGGCTTCACAGCAACATATGGTAATCCAGTGTGTTTTAGTACATGTGAAATGTAATGCGAGTGGGCTGCTTTCTTGACTTGTGCCTGCAACTTGAAATCCTACAGAATTACAAATAGTTTAGTTTTCTGCTTTGCTGTATTGCTTGATTCAAATGCTTGTTTGTTACTTGTTACGCTATACCTGAGTTGGCCAATATGTCAGTAGTGCCTGTTGTACTATCAAAAATAAATGCATGCCTAGTTCATTTGAGTCCTTAAATTTTCCTCCGAACTTCATCATAGGACTGTCTTCGTAGTTTATATGAGGCCACACTGTTAACTGCTTTCTCATATTATTTCAACTGCTTAGATGCCTTGGCAACTTAAATATAACGGTGGTACAGTCCCTTTCAACTAGGGATGTCAACTGGGTCCTGTTTAATCCCGATTAAAGTCCACCAGTGGTATGATAATTCAAAAGAGTTTTTTATTTTTTGAGGAAAATGAACTAGGGAGCTACCAAAATAACTAGATGGGACTGGCGGATGTCGTTTATTTGCCACTTACATCCCTAGTTTCATCTTAGCATTTTAATTTCTTTTCGGCTGATGCTGCTTCGAACCATTTAAATATAGCTTGCCTTGCTCGGCAATAATTCGTATGTCATTTACCATGTAAGCTTACTGCCTAGATCAGGTGATAACTATCTCTTACTTATATCCAGCGGAAACCTCTCAGGATGCCGTTCACACTAGGACACAATGTACAACCCCAGAATATATTTGTGGAAGCAGTGTGCCATCCATGTTACCAGCTGGTAGCAGTTCAGAGGCAACACCGCCGGAGAGCAGTCTGAGCACAGATATTATAGTTCTTGAGGCTCTACTAGAGGAAGAAAGAGATGGTGTGGCTGCCATGAATGAGGTAATCTTGGTATTGAGGCTGGAAATTATGCAATTAGCGGCACGCATTATTCAAGCAACCCAAGAATTGGAGGAAGTAAGAATGTTGCATTGGAAGACGGAGGAGGTCCTGTTGTTTCTACTATCTGAAGCCCAGGGTAATCCCGGTTCTTCTTTAGATACCAGTTGAAATTGTCATTAGATTATTGTACTTGCATGTTGTTTCATGTATCTGAATGGATTGTGTTGTAAGACCCCCTATGTTGTCCATGTGTTGTAATGATCTGAAATTTTTAAGAAAGGTAATCCTCAGTACTTGTATGATTGACATAAGGTGAACTGTTTTTCGCGTGATCATATTGTAGTGGATGAAATAACTGTTTGACTCAAAGTGTATCCAACCTACTGAGTTCGAAGATCACGGCATTTCTAAATCATAATCATATATAAAGGTGGAATAAATCTTTGTTGTGGTTTTGAAGAAATAAATAACAAAACGTAGAATTATGTGTGGATATTCGTAATCGAATACAAATTGGATTTGAATTTAGTTGCCAGGGCCTAGAGCAAACATGAATGCTAATTCTCCCAAGTTTTGAACGAAGAGGCTAAACACCCACTATAATTTGTGGGTTGCCCGAAGCAAGTGTTTACGAGATGAAAATTACTGTCTACCCATGACACCTGACATCCTTATCGACCAGATTTACACTGTTGTCGATAGGGCTAGACTAGTAACTTCAATCAAACGTGACACGATGGCCTCTGAGCCCATTCAGACACGGTGGGCGCCAAACGTAGGCGGAAAAATACATTTGATTCAAGCTCGTCTGAAAGACATGTGTCTCTCCCTCCATTTCTCCATTCATACACGGTGGGCAGCAAAACAAATTCTCCTCGTCCGAAATCGATGTAGGCTAATATTTTAAATAGGGGCAGATGTGTAACTTCCCTTAGACATGACACAACCGCCCTAACTCTCAGCCCCGTTCATAAACCGTGGGCACGAACCGTGGGCGGAAAAACACCCTCTCCTCGCCCAAAATCGTTACCGGCAAATATTTGGGAGATGCGAGATTACTATCCTATCCCCAACCGATGTGTGATACGTCCATTTTGCATCATGCTTTTATATCAATATTTATTGCATTACGGGCTGTTATTACACATTATATCTCAATACTTATGGGTATTCTCTCTTATTTTACAAGGATTACCATGAAGAGGGGGAATGCCGGCAGTTGAAATTCTGGCTGGAAAAGGAGAAAACGTTGGAAACCTATTCTGCACAACTCCAAAAGTCCTGAAACTCCACGAAACAACTTTTTGGATTTATTAAGAATTTATGAGCGAAAGAAATAGGCCAGGGGGACCACACCCTGTCCAGGAGACAGGGGGGCGCGCCCCCTATCTCCTGGGACCCCTGGTGGGCCTCCAGCGACCATCTTCTGCTATATGAAGGGTTTTGTCCTGGAAAAATTCGTGGGCAAGCTTACGGGACGAAACTCCGCCGCCACGAGGCAGAACCTTGGCGGAATCAATCTAGGGCTCTAAAGGAGCTGTTCTGCCGGGGACACTTCCCTCCGGGAGGGGGAAATCATCACCAACGTCATCACTAATGATCCTCTCATCGAGAGGGGATCAATCTCAATCAACATCCTCATCAGCACCATCTCCTCTCAAACCCTAGTTCATCTCTTGTATCCAATCTTGTATCCAAAACCACAAATTGGTACCTGTGGGTTGCTAGTAGTGTAGATTACTCCTTGTAGTTGATACTTATTGGTTTACTTGGTGGAAGATCATATGTTCAGATCCTTCATGCATATTATTACACCTCTGATTATGAACATGAATATGCTTTGTGAGTAGTTACGTTTGTTCCTGAGGACATGGGTGAAGTCTCGCTATTAGTAGTCATGTGAATTTGGTATTCGTTCGATATTTTGATGAGATGTATGTTGTCTCTCCTCTAGTGGTGTTATGTGAACGTCGACTACATGACACTTCACCATTATTTGGGCCTAGAGGAAGGCATAGGGAAGCAATAAGTAGATGATGGGTTGCTAGAGTGACAGAAGCTTAAACCCTAGTTTATGCGTTGCTTCCACTACTAGGAAAAGGCCTACTAATGGCGCACCTAATTTGGCCATTAATGGCGCATTAGCGGTGCGCCATTAGTACCACACCATTAGTATATTTTACTAATGGCGCACCCCCTGGTGCGCCATTAGTATCTGATATACTAATGGCGCACCACTGATGCGCCATTAGTGTATACAGAAGTGCGCCATTAGTATGCCTCCCAGGGGCCATGTATACCCAGGTGCTCTGGCATACTAATGGCGCACGGCAGCAAGATGCGCCATTAGTAACCTCGGCATACTAATGGCGCACTCTTCAGTGATGCGCCATTAGTATGCTTTGTCATACTAATGGCGCACTGTCATGTGATGCGCCATTAGTATGAATATTAGGTTTTTTTTATTTTTTATTTTCTGTTTTTTGCACAGGTTACAAAATGTATAATTTGACAAAATATAGACAGCACACATCAACAACAGATTCATCGAATACAATAGAAGATTAGTCTTTGAATACAATTCATCATATTAGTCTCCGAATACAATTCATCATATTAGTCTCCGAATTGAAAAGATCGAACAAAGATAGAACATTATATTACAAGTCTCGAGACCGCGAGTAGCGAGTTTGTCTTTACATTACAAGTCGATATCGATCATCTAAACTACCATCACATAAAAGAGAGTTGCGGTCATCACGATGAGCATCATCACGATGAAACACGTCTTCATCCGGTTCCTCCAATGCTCCCTCCCCTCTCCCGCTAGATAGAGGGCGTATCTAGATTTGGCCTCGGCCCTAGTGGTGTACCCTTTGTAACTGTTACCGCTGAATCGGTGAACCTGTCTCCGACACTCCTCCCAGTCGTCGTAGACTCCGGGAACCTTACCCTTGTACACGACATACGTCGGCATCGCTATGCACTAGCCAAACGAAACGTTAGTACCAATTCACAGACAATACATAAGCAATATATAAGTATGCAACAGAACGATCGGAAGAGAAAAGCAAGACATTAATAGCATCGATTACATCTAAGTTGAACGACTCTCGAAACCAAAGAGACATACTACAAGTTCATTAAAGTTTAATTACAACATGAGCCAATCGATGTTTCAGAACTAGACACAGGATCACTGCTTTCAACTCGACTCAAGGGACCGAAGCGTGGATGAAGCCGCCGTCTATCGTGGGAGTCATGAAAGAACGGGCGTTGTCAGCCTGCATTTGTAGCATTGTGTCGATGTCACTGTTAGACGGTTGATTTCTGAGGTAGAACTGCCCCGAGGTACGAAGGACATCTTGATGGATGATTTCTGCAAACTCCGACTGGATGCGAAAGAATTCTTGTCTGATGTCCGCGTCCTAGATTGCCGACACGCTCGTGGCCCAATCTTCGAGTCTACTCGGTAGCAGAAGTTGATGATGGTCCCGTACGATCGCCCGCATGTGATGGATGGCGTAGTAGGCACCCTTCTAACCGCCAGGCAGCTGCTTGACGCAGCAGAACATCGTATTGTGGGAGAACACGTGCTTGCCGTACTTACGAATAGGCCTGGTGAAGGTGCCTCCAGATTTGACGTAGCCGGGGAGAACATCATCAAGAACCTTCTTGACATTTGTGTAGTCTACGTTCGACTGACGGTCCGGGTCGAAATACGTGGCCATGGAATATTTGGGGCTTAGGAGGATGAGCGTGCAATGTGTGTCACTACAGAAAACACGGAATGTTAAAAGAAAAACGATCGAAATCTAAGAATTCATATGTTACGGGGCGGTTGAGGGGAGGACTTACTCGGGAAAGTAAGGCACGAGGAAGTTATCGTTATCTTGGTTTGCCAGAATGACGCCTTCGAGGTAAGAACTCGCGACTTGCCGGTCCCCAGCGCTGCCCAAGATCTTGGCACGCATGTAGAAGGGGTCGACTATCACGATGTCCGGGGTCTTGTCGCGAATGATCCGCATCTCCATACTCAGCGAAAATAGCCGAACAAAGGTGTAGTGCAGCGGATGAAGGTTCAACATAGCGTGGATGTCATCAAACCGCAGGACGATCGTACCCCCGATGGAGTTATCCACAAAGCCCTTGCCCTCTGGCACCTTGGCCGCGAAAACCAGGTATGCCACATCCTTCTCTCTGAGACGCCGCTTCTCCAAAGAAAGAACACTGGCATGCAGACTCCGCATAGCACTGGTTGCAGCATTCAGCATATTTGTCGGTAGCATCGCCCTACCCGCCACATGCACCCTCCTCGAGATATCCTCAGGTGAAGGTGGCCCGTCCTGAGCACGGATCGTACTCGGTGCCGACTGGCTCGCACCCTTGTTAGTCTTTCTTTTGCGTGCCTTCTTCTTCTCCTGTAATGGGACCGAGTTCTGCTCACAGACCGCCTTCTTGAGTGTATTTGGGCTGATAATATTTCGCACCTCGCCTATCTGAGGCTCGATGGAGTCGGCAGCTGGAGGCGTCTCCTGAGAGCTGAACGGCAGACGACGCCTGTTGCAACTTGGCTTCTCCGTGGTACCAGCTAGATCGCGCACGTCTTTTGTTGGGTTGGGTTCTTGAGAAGGAGCCCCCATGAAGTCGCCATCGTACCCATGTTCGGCAAAGTACTAATCGACGTTGCCAAATGTATCGTCGTCGTAGTCGTTCTGATCCTGTGCCATATGCATGTTTGGATCCAGTGGCATAGGGATGTCCGGCACCGTTGCGGCGGTCTTGCCATGGGGCCGACTTGGCGCCGGCACGACTGGCGGTGTTGTCTTTGGGGTGGTGTCCCCCGCCCCCAAACGAATCTGGCTCTTCGGCCAAAGCAGGGGCCAGCTCAGGCAGGCGCTGAGGGTCATCACATCATCATCGTCGGCCCCGACGGGTCGAATCGGAGGTAACAACTCGTCGCAGCCTGGCAGCACCCGAACCAGTTGAACCCTAAACAAGTTGGGTGGCATCTGGGTACCGTGGAACAAGGGGTTGCCCGGTTGAACGATTTTGCCCTTGGCGACATCGACCAACTCGTTGTTCACGAAGTGCAGGAGAGTGCACGGAACGTCGGCGGCGCCCTGCGAAAACATGTAGGGCGTCAGGGATGCCCAGTCAAAGGCAAGGAGATGAAGTCCTCGACCTAGAGAGGCTTAATTAGTTACCGTGATGATGGCGTCGAGCTCGGCTAATGTCGAGGCACCGCCAACAGTGGGCGTGCAGTTGACGGAGGGGCCACTTGCTGCAGAGGTGCCGGCCGGCGTACACCCGGGTGCATTAAGCTCCCGTGCTAGCGTCGGAGACACCAATGCCGCCTCCACCGGAGACACCAATGGCCCCGCCATCGCATTCTGCGAGTTGCTGGCCGTGAAGCTAGGAATCGGGGGCGGCCCCTGTTGGCCGCCCGCAATCCACGCACTCAACCCCTGGATCAAGGTAGGCACAATGGCGGTGATCGTCGCTCCGAGTCGTTGTTCCACTTGCTCTTGGACAATCTCCGGAATCCGCGCCACCTGTGCCTTGAGTTCTTGAACCTCGCGCGCCTGGCTTTCCGATCTAGTCTTTTTCTCCTTCCGCACACCAGCGGTATAGTATGACCCCCATTTTGTGGACAAGCCTTTGCCGGCCACACGACCAGCTGACGTCGGCTTACTGAGCTTATCCTTGTTCTTCATTACATTTAGCTGTCTAGTACCAGCAAATTAACATCTAGCAGCAATCTTCCTAGTCTAAGCATCATCTGACCTGGTAACTGTACCAGTTTGGTTCAACTAAAAAAGACCTGGTAACTGTACCAGCTACCACATTGTTCACGGACAGCTACCAAACTGTTTCTGTATCAAAACAACATGGTAGCTGTAAATGTGGCAAAGAAGCACAATAAATCTGATAAGTTGGTATACAGCTTCAGGTTCCATAAAAAGTCAAATGCCAATGGGCAAAAAAAGTAAGTAGCTAGTTAATTGCCTTATTTTCAGTGTAACAAAAATTATGGGAAAATTTACACTGTTATTAGGGGAAGTTTTATACTGTAATTACATATAAGAAGCATCAGGGCTACACTGAAAATTGCTGAACTTACACTAAAATACATCTGCACTGCAGGGCTTGTACACACAAATTCAGTTAGATGATCTAACACTTACAAAATAAAGGAAACACCTACTGATCCAATACAGAGATATGAAAGCACAAGTTACTAGCATTTGCCTAAATACTACATAACTAGGATATGAAAGCACAAGTTACTAGCATTTTCCTAAAAACTACATAACTAGTGGACCAACTCTCTGTCTGTAACAAGAACTATAGATCATGGGTGCTTGGGGGAAAGTAGCACAAACAGACAATGCAAACAACCAGTCAACTAGTGAAGCCAATCAAGAACCTAGAGATATAGCTAGCAAACTGAGAAGCACATGCAGAGCAAGAGCAGAGCAGAGCAAAAGAACAAAGCATCAACTTTGTCAAGCGTATGAAATTGCTTAGGTTCAACAGAAAACAAAAATGCCCTGTCAATTTTCAATGCCCTGTTTAATTGACCAAACAAGTGTTTTTATAGGCATAATACAGCAGCACAGTACTCCTAGTGATTCTTGGTGAACTATGGAAGATTAAAGTACCAGATACTAACCATTTCAATAAATATTAAAATGGCCAAAAAAGGCATCATTTGATGAAGCAAACTTGAAGCAGTAGATTAACCAAAAATAAGCTTAACCCTTCAGATACTAACCATTTTATCTAGTGTATAGTTTCTTTGTTTCAGATAGAACCAAGTTTTATCTAGTAGATTAACCAAGTTTCAGATATTAACCAAGGATCTTCCCTTGCAGAAATTGCACATGCCATTCAGAAAGAAAAAGCATTCTGAAGTAGAGTTCAGAAAAAAATTTGTCATCATCAACTAACGTCTCAGCGACTTCTACTGTTTTTATTTTTTGAATTCTGGACTTCTACTGTTCTGTTATGTTGGGCTGCACGATGCCATACATTCCTCTATGCACTTCTAAACTTGTAAGATGTAACCTTTCTAGTACACTACAGAAAGAACAACATGGACGTCTCATGACAGCCGGGAGGAGACTTGGAGTCAAACTACCGCTAGCTTGCTCAACTCCCTATGTTCCGACCTCCACGTACAACAGGTGGTTGCGTGCAAATTCTACCTACTCTTGGAAACATATAGAGTCACAGGGCGTTCCTTTCTTGTTTCTGCTCAAGAACCTTGAGAGGAAAAGACACAAGTTGATGATTATTATCAGCAAAGACTAGCCAAGACAAACAACGCTATAACTGACTGTTTTGGTTGCATTTGGTTTTTCTAGATGTACAATATCTAAAACTAATGAACGAGGAAGAAAAATGTGAAAAATTGTGAGAGGGGGAGAGGGGGAGAGGAGGAGAGGAGGAGGGGGAGCTCACGGGGGCAGGAGGAGGGTTGGTAGCACCACATTTTCTTGTACAGTTAACCAATTTTCTTGTCGGTTCGAGAGCTGGTAGCACCACATTGATGTGTTTATGCCAGCTAGAGCAGAACTAGTCGTCCTCACAACAGAACATTTGACAGGGCAACAGCAACAGAACTAGTCGTCCTCACAACTAAAATAAACAGGGCAGCAACAACCAGCCATCATGCCTAACTGCCTACCCAATTCCCATTTCAATTTGCACTTGACCAAACCATGTCCATCGTGCCTAACAAGCAGCAACCTATTCATACAAGTCGGGTGAAACATGCATGTGCTAATCAAACATGAAGGAAGGGCATACATATATGATTATTAACCATTCCGAGAGACTTTGTGGGTTTTCTGAACCAAACCAAGTGCAAGTAGCGCTAGATTTTAGCCTTTCGCATCATCACCACTACGAATTCCACAACAGCCCTGACTAATTAACCGCATGATCGTAGAAAAGGAGAAAAAATCCCCACCCAGTTCGTCGAACAGAGCAGAGCACAAAAATCCCCTCCAGTGAATTTTACCACGATCTACTACTTGGGGCTGCGAATTCGCAGGACTGTAGGAGCATGGAATGGATAATAAGGAGGCGCATACCTAGAGGAAGAGACGACCACCGACGATTCTGCGAAGTTGAAGAAGAAGAAGCCGATCTGGATGGATGATGAAGATCTCCTCCGTGCGCTCCGTGGATATTTGGGCTCCTGTGTGCGCTCAACAATGGTGTCGGGGCGGCGCTGGCGACGGTGGTGTGGACGGGGCGGCGCTGGTGTCAGGGCGGTGTCGAGGGCGGCGGGGCG
>NC_057807.1:117537470-117538008 GCF_018294505.1 Triticum aestivum | reverse complement strand
GGGGCGGCGTCGAGGGCGGCGGGGCGACGGTGGTGTCGGGGCGGCGCTGGCGACGATGGTGTGGACGGGGCGGCGCTGGTGTCGGGGCGGCGTCGAGGGCGGCGGGGCGGCGGCGTTGGGAGAGGAGAGGGGAAGGGGATCGCGGGCGAGGGCGAGGGAGAGAGAGGGGATCGATATGAAGTAGGGGCGGCACAATACTAATGGCACACCACCCCTCGGTGCGCCATAAGTACATACATGCTAATGGCGCACCTCACCCAGGTGCGCCATTAGTATTTTTTTTACTTCTGCTCGAGCCAACAGGTTATCTACCACCTGACCTGATACACATCAAGTCTTCTCTACTAGCTCGACTGGTCAGCAGCTAGTTCTCACACCAGGAGGTCCTGGGTTCGATTCCTAGGCTCCATGATTTTTTTATGCATTTAAAATGCTGTTTGATACTTATTTGTGTTTAAATATGTTCAAACTTGTTTAAATCATAAGAGTAATATTTTTTTATAAGACAGTAATAATTTTTTAAAAAATATCATCAAAC
>NC_057807.1:117170251-117235017 GCF_018294505.1 Triticum aestivum | reverse complement strand
GGAGGGCTCTCGCCCGTCCGCCGCCATGGAGGCCATGGACCAAAGGGGAAATCCTCCTCCCATCTAGGAGCGAGGTCAAGGAAGAAGAAGAAGAAGAAGGAGGGGGGCTCTCTCTCCCCCTCTCTCCTGGTGGCGCCGGAACGCCGTCGGGGCCATCATCGTGACGGCGATCTACACCAAAAACTTTGTCTTCGTCATCATCAACTCCCTCCCCCTCTATACATCGGTGTAACCTCTCTTTTACCCGTTGTAATCTCTACTTAAAGATGGTGCTCAACGCTATATATTATTATCCAATGATATGTGGCTATCCTATGATGTTTGAGTAGATCTGTTTTGTCCTATGGGTTGATTGATGATCATGATTGGTTTGAGTTGTATGTTTTATTATTGGTGCTGTCTTATGGTGCTCTCCATCTCGCGCAAGCATGAGGGATCCCTGCTGTAGGGTGTTGCAATATGTTTATGATTTGCTTATGGTGGGTGGCATGAGTAACAGAAGAACAGACTCGAATAAGTTGGTTGTTGCGTATGTGAGTAAAGAGGACTTGATACTTAATGCTATGGTTGGGTTTTACCTTAATGATCTTTAGTAGTTGCGGATGCTTGATAGAGTTCCAACCATAAGTGCATATGATCCAAGTAGAGAAAGTATGTTAGCTCATGCCTCTCCCTCATATATTATTGCAATAATGATTACCGGTCTAGTTATCGAGTGCCTAGGGACAAATAACTTTCTAGTGAAAAAAGCTCGCTACTAAAACTAACTTAATTGTTTCTTTATCTAAATAGACTCTAGATTTCATTTACGCGCTCTTTATTATCTTGTAAACCTATCCCTTTACACCTACAAAGTACTTCTAGTTTCATACTTGTTCTAGGTAAAGCAAACGTTAAGTGTGCGCAGAGTTGTATCGGTGGTCGATAGAACTTGAGGGAATATTTGTTCTACCTTTAGCTCCTCTTTGGGTTCGACACTCTTACTTATCGAGAAAGACTAAATTGATCCCCTATACTTGTGGGTTATCAAGACATTTTTCTAGGGCGGTTGCTGGGGAACAATAGCATGGGGTGAATATTCTCGTATGTGCTTGTTTGCTTTACCACCAAGTAGATTTTATTTTTTGTTCTAAGTTGTTCTCTATCTTTCGTTATGGATATGGAACATGAAATACCAAAAAACATAGGTGTATTTGCTACTCATGGAAATGGGGAACCTCCTAAAACCCTCGATGCTCGTTATGTGGAATATATTATGCACTACTTTGATAATCCTGAGAAAACCCCATTCAACTTGATAATTGGAGACATGTTGGATCAACGTGAATGCTTTAGGGATTATCGCTTGACTCAAAAAGGGAAACTGTTATTGGATCAAATTGAACGGTTGCATTGGTATGCTTGGAATTTATGCTTGAGCTATGATTATATTTGTTGCTCTAGAATGAAGGCTCCACACCTTCCCTTTTCATGTAAATTTAATGATAATGGAACCTTGGCTTATTATGCTAATGGTATATATGATTACTATGATGTGGAACGAATAGAAGAACTCATTGCTTTTAAGGGTGCTTATGAAATTGAATCTTTGTTTGGAAGTGTGAAAATTTTGATGATGCTGTTTACAGACCTGGAAACTATGTTATACTTAAATATTGCTATGAGAATTATGAATATAATGCCGATATTAATGATTTTATTGAGAAAGTTGATACATCTCCATTGTATCTACTTTTACAAACTCTTTTTGCCCTTGGTTTGGACTCTAATTTGCATGATTTGAATGGAACTAACCTGGACTGGTGCTGTTTTCAGCAGAATTGCCATGGTGTTATTTTGTGCAGAAATAAATTCACGGAATGACCCGAAACTTCATGGAGATTATTTTTGGAATAAATAAAAAATATTGGCGAAAGAATCAACCAGAGGGGACCCACCACCTGTCCACTAGGATGGAGGGCGCGCCCATCCCACTGGGCGTGACTTCCTGTCTTGTGGGTCCCACGAAGCTCCACTGACCTCAACTCCAACTCCATATATTCATGTTCGGGGAGAAAACATCAGAGAGAAGGATTCATCGCGTTTTAGGATACGAAGCCGCCGCCACCTCCTGTTCTTCCTCGGGAGGGCAGATCTGGAGTCCGTTTTGGGCTCCGGAGAGGGGAAATCGTCCCCATTGTCATCATCAACCATCCTCCATCACCAATTTCATGATGCTCACCGCCGTGCGTGAGTAAGACCATCGCAGGCTTGCTGGACGATGATGGGTTGGATGAGATTTACCATGTAATCGAGTTAGTTTTGTTAGGGTTTAATCCCTAGTATCCACTATGTTCTAAGATTGATGTTGCTATGACTTTGCTATGCTTACACTACAAAAAAATACACTTCCGTGATGATACGTGTTTGTCACAGTAGGTTGCGTTTTCTGCCATGCATGTACATCCATGACGATTTTATGACAGAATCAAGATAGTCATACCTGTGCTATCGTAGAAGTGTTCCATGACATTACCAAAATTATCATCATGGAAGTGTCCACTTCCATGATGATAAATCGCGCGTCACAGAAGTGCTTTCGTTAAGGGTGACCGACACGTGGCATCCACCATAATGAAACGCCGTTAAGTTATCGGGTCCGGTTTTGGATCTGACAACCCGTTAACAGCCCAGACCAATGGGGATTTCCACGTGTAAAATCATCATTGGCTGGAGGAAACACGTGTCAGCTCCGCATTGGCACAAGTGTCACTCATCCAATGGGTGAGATGCACCTATGATATGTTGACACATGGACCGGCCCAAAAGTGGCCCATAAAGTTTAAATGGCCCGGCCCAACTAAAGGCCCACAAGATTTTACGGATCATAATGGGCCAGCCCAGCTAAAGGCCCACGAGATTTTGCGGACCATAATGGGGTGGCCCAGCTAAAGGCCCACAAGATTTTGCGGGCCATAATGGGCCGGCCCAGCTAAAGGCCCACAAGATTTTTGCGGGCCATAATGGGCCGACCCAGGTAAAGGCCCACAAGATTTTTGCGGACCATAATGGGCCGGCCCAGTTAAAGGCCCACAAGATTTCGTCAACATTAATGGGCCGGCCCAGCTGTAGGCCCACAAGATTTTTTGGACCCTAATAGGTCGGCCCATTAACTGGCTGCCATGTTTTGGGCCAAATGCCAACCCATATTTGATCCGGTCCATTAATGGACTGCCATGTTCCGGGCTTAATAATGACCCATATGAGATCCAGCCGTTAAAAGGCTACCACGTTCTGGGCCAAATTACGGCCCAGATCAGGTCCGACCCTTTAAGAGGCTTTGGGCTAAATTATGGCCCATATCAAATTCGGCCCGTCAACTGGATGCTATGCTTTTGGGCCCACTTGCTAAAGGCCCATTTAGTAATTCAGCATGATATTAGTTTCGGCCCGTTAAAGGCCCATTTAATATTTTGGCCCTATATTAATTTTGGCCTATTAAAAGCCCGTCATATAGTTGGGCCTAACTACAGCCTGGTTTGCATCCGGCCTGCTCGCAGCCGATAATCTGATTGGGCCAAACAAGGACCGAGACAATTTTGGCCTGTTAAAAGCCCGTGACTTGATTGTTACAATGATGGGCCGGGGTCCATTTCGGACTGCTGCCGGCCCATGAGCTGTTCGGCACATTTCAGACCCAACCTAATTCTCAACCTCCTAAAACCCATTGAGTTTTCTTACGAAAAGAGGGCCGGCGGTTTACTCGGCCTATTAAAGGCCCGAATCTACTAGTGGGCCAGTTTACAATTAGGCCTTTTAACGGACCAAGATGACGGGGCCCATGATGCGGATCATACATTGTGATTGCATGACAGCTCGATTATGTACAGTCATTTTACGGTTTGGCCAGTTTACTGCGAAGACATGATATATATATATATATATATATAGTAAAATAACTGCAGCATCGTGAATAAGAAAAAACCTAGGCTATACAATAAAGAAATTACGACATATTACTGTTGGGGAACGTTGCAGAAAATTAAAATTTTTTCTACGGTTTCACCAAGATCCATCTATGAGTTCATCTAAGCAACGAGTCAAGGGAGTGAGTTTGCATCTACATACCACTTGTAGATCACGAGCGGAAGCTTGCAAGGGGATGGTGATGATGGAGTCGTACTCGTCGTGATTCGGATCACCGATGACCAAGCGCTGAATGGACAGCACCTCCGCGTTCAACACACGTACAGGACGGACGACGTCTCCTCCGCCTTGATCCAGCAATGAGGAAGGAGAGATTGAGGAAGGCAGCTCCAATGGCAGCACGACGGCGTGGTGCAGTTGGTGCAGCCGTACTCCGACAGGGCTTCGCCAAGCTCGTACGGAGGAGGAGAGGTGTTGGGGAGGGGAGGGGCTGCGCCTTCAATTGTATATCGCAGCCCTTCCCTCACCCCTCTATATATAGGAGGAGAGGGGCAAGGGGGGCCGGCCCTCTAGGGGAAACCCTAGAGGGGGGCGGCGGCCAAAGGGGAGGGAAAAAGGGTGGCTTGCCCCCCAAGCTAAGGGGCGCCCCCTTTAGGGTTTCCCCCCCCCCTTGCCCTAGCCGCATGTGCCTAGGTGGGGAGGCGTGCCCAGCCCACTAGGGGCTGGCTCCCTCTCCCACACAGCCCATGTGGGCCCCCCGGGAGGGGTGGCCCCACCCGGTGGACCCCCGGAACCCTTCCGGTGGCCCCGGTACAATACCGGTATGCCACCGAAACTTTCCGGTGTCCATTTAACCACTTTCCATATATAAATCTTTACCTCCGGACCATTCTGGAACTCCTCGTGACGTCCGGGATCTCATCCGGGACTCCGAACAACATTCGGTAATCACATGCTTGTCTTCCTAATAACCCTAGCGTCACCGAACCTTAAGTGTGTAGACCCTACGGGTTCGGGAGACATGCAGACATGACCGAGACTCTCCGGTCAATAACCAACAGCGGGATCTGGATACCCATGTTGGCTCCCACATGCTCCTCGATGATGTCATCGGATGAACCACGATGTCGAGGATTCGATCAAACCCCGTATACAATTCCCTTTGTCAATCGGTACGTTACTTGCCCGAGACCCGATCGTCGGTATCCCAATACCTTGTTCAGTCTCGTTACCGGCAAGTCACTTTACTCGTACCGTAATGCATGATCCCGTGGCCAACACCTTGGTCACCTTGAGCTCATTATGATGATGCATTACCGAGTGGGCCCAGAGATACCTCTTCGTCATACGGAGTGACAAATCCCAGTCTCGATCCGTGTCAACCCAACAGACACTTTCGGAGATACCTGTAGTGCACCTTTATAATCACCCAGTTACGTTGTGACGTTTGATACACCCAAAGCACTCCTACGGTATCCGAGAGTTACACGATCTCATGGTCTAAGGAAGAGATACTTGACATTGGCAAAGCTCTAGCAAACGAACTACACGATCTTTGTGCTATGCTTAGGATTGGGTCTTGTCCATCACATCATTCTCCTAATGATGCGATCCCGTTATCAACGACATCCAATGTCCATAGCCAGGAAACCATGACTATCTGTTGATCACAACGAGCTAGTCAACTAGAGGCTCACTAGGGACATATTGTGGTCTTTGTATTCACACGTGTATTATGATTTCCGGATAATACAGTTATAGCATGAATAAAAGACAATTATCATGAACAATGAAATATAATAATACTTTTATTATTGCCTCTAGGGCATATTTCCAACAATTACATCCACTGGGCATCAATCGCCACTATGATAATAAAGCACAAGCAGACAACAAATTACATACACTGGGCATCAAAGATCGCCACCAGTGCAAATAAACACGCTGACAAAATAATATACAAAACCGACAGCACTTTAATAGAGTTCAAGAAAGGTTAGCCCTGCTGGGGAGCTGCAGCACAAGCAGCTGAGCAAGCTGATGAGACTGTGCTTGTTTAACACTTATATCCTCCTCACTCTGAAAGATAAACAAGTAGACAGATGACAGGTTTTGCACATAAAAGTATCAGTGCTGACAATTCATCACATTTCTTACTGACGAATAAAGTGACATAATTTAAAATTGCATTAACACAATATGGTATTGTTCAGGTCAAGACATGGCAGGAAATGACATTGTGAAGGAGTTGGCAGCTTCACGACACCACTAGATTACAGATCGAGAACTCATAAGTATCAATGGTTAGTGTGCTGTGAATTTATCCCATTTCAGATTGGCAAATAAAGAGACGGTTTAAATAATAGTAGAATGATATGACATTGTTCATAGTTAAGACATTACAGAATATGACATTGTGATGTAGTGGGTAGGTTGACCACATCACTGGATTATGGACCAAAAACAGAAGCATGCATGCAGTGCAAAAGAAGATCACTTGCTCTGTATAGTTTAATTGATATGGTATGAAGAAGAAACTTGGTTGTACAACTGAAAACTTAAATTGAGAAGGACAAACTTTTGTTTATGAACTACATAATAAACTTTAAACATGCAATTATATGCAAACACCAAAAATAAATAGCTGTTGCAGTCATGCCTAACCAAATATACACAAAAAAGTTGAAGGCTTGAGAAGGACAAACTTACATTATTGGTGAAGACAAGCTCTATAAAGCCCTTGTCCATGCTGATGGGGGGGGGCAATTCAAGAAGTTTACCACAAAATCTTCTTCATAAGCATTACCCTTATTCTACATTTTGTTAAGAGTAAATATAGATGTGATAATATAAGAAAAAAATGGAGAATATTTAAGATAAGATGAAGAGTGATGCTACATAACCAAGTAGCTATAAACGTAAGTACAGCGATACAGGCAAAAGGTACAACCAAGAGCAATGCACAGCTAAACTTCTTCAGTACCACTGGTGTTATCCAACCTCATGGTAAGAGTAAATATAGATCTAATGTGTAGAAAATGGAGGGCAAAGGAAAATAAGCTGCAGAGTGATGGTATACGAACAACTACCTGTCAATATAAGTACACTGATAAAGGACAACAAGTACTTACAAGAACAATGCAGAGCTAAAAAAATTCATTGGCATTGGATATATTCTACACTAATGTAACCATTCATACAGATCAGATAATTTGGAGCGAACAATTGATAAGCAAGCTATCATGCATACTGCTGTCACATAATGAACCAGGTATGTATGCAAGTACAGTGATACAGGACAACATGTACTAACAAGGGCAAAGCAGCGGGTAGCATATTTGCGATATCCTGTCATTCTTTTCAAACTGGAGTCCTTCTTCGAGCAGATTTCCTGCAAAAAAAAGATCCATAAGGCACATGCGGAAAAGTAGAAGTTCAAATTGTCATGTGATTTCATAGATAGTACCTCATCCTGGGAGTGAGACCAGTGCATAACAAGGTTTTTGCATTTAGTGTCTTCTAAATTTAGCACATGAGACTTCACCAGAAATTCGTTTATAGACTTGCCATCTAAGTGTGATTTCCTCAGGTAACACTGATACTGCTGCAATGCTTACTTGAAAAGCACAAGCAAGCTTTGCTCGTCATGACTATCCAGATTGACCCTCGCCTACTTACAACAATGTAATGTAAATCATTGATGTGTTCAATCAGCAGAAAATAGGAAAATAATAACCATGAATAATAGCACTTACACGTAAGTTGGACAGGAAGATGTGAAAATGGTGTTTGTCTTCACTATAATCTTCCCATGATGGGAATATATGCATGTAGTCCCTAACAACATTGAAAGCATTGTCTTTTAAACTAGGAATAACTGGAATGGGGTTCCAATCTGCAGGAATTGGTCGTCTCTGCAGTTGGGATAGGTCTTCGGCCGGTGGACTTGTTGTACTTTTTGCTGGAGTGGGATTTTTCTGTGGTACGGCTGGTGCTATGGCAACTGAAATCGGTATACCTTTTGCTGGAGTGCAGGTCCTATGTGGTGGGGCTAGTGGTGTGGCCAGTGAAGTATGGGTACAGTCTGCTGGAGTCGATCCTATGATTTGTGTCACTGGTTGTACAACCAATATAAGTGGGGTTCTGTCTGATTTCTTCGGCACCAGCACGGTTTTCAAGGACTTTGCTGGTGCCCCTTCAGGTTCAGCAATTACCCTCTTCCTTTTTGATGTCTGATGCACAAGGACAACATTTGAGTGAAAAAACATGGTATGATGATAGATGAAATATGTATTGATAATGGATGGGCATGGTATCTCGACATATATTATGAGTAAACTAAGAAGATGGCAGTGCAACAAAGTAGAAGAAATGCAAGACAACATATGCAAGATACTCGCAATCAATAAAACCTTGCCAAATTAGAACAGACACCTTGATGGGTGAACAGGACAGGCCATCTGCCTTTGACTCCTCGAGGTTAGAATAGTCATTAGGATCATATTCTGAACAAGAATCAGCAGGTGGGGAGCGTATGAGTTTCATTGCATCCAAAATGGCACTCAATGCCTTGGTGCCAATTTTCTAAGTCATTGCAGTGTTTAGCTTCAAGAGTGGACTGCTGCTAGTGCAACACAAAGCAGCTACATAGATCATAGTGTAGATATAACGGGAAAACCGTAAGCATCAGACTAAAATCAGCAAAGTGGAACTTGCTGGAATATATGTGCTAGTATTACTGGTACGGCTAGAAAGGCTTCAGATACCAGCTCTCTTCAATTGAAGGTGCGGTACTATTAATATCAGTGTAACTCTCAAAGGAGACACAACTCCCCGCATTTCCTTGTTATTCTTATAGGATTCAAGTGGGCAGGCCACTACAAATCCTATTCCTATGTTTACAAAATCCTACCAATCAAAGAGGCCCGAAGAGTTCAAAGTGTCCATCACAACCGACCGTATATACCTCTACACTGCAACTGCCCTGCTCATCTTCACTACAAGGAACATACTGTACTACTATCATACTCCCTCCGTCCCAAAATATAAGTCTTTGTAGAGATTTCCACTATGGATCACATACAGATGTATCCAGATACATTTTAGAGTGTAGATTCACTCATTTTGCTCCATATGTAGTCCATGGTGGAATCTATACAAAGACTTGTATTTAGGAAAGGAGAGATTACTTATTAAAGAAGAACGGAAGAGGAACATGCTAAAGAAGAGCAAGCAGATTTTGGATAATAAAATGTTCGTTGTGCAGTGCCCACACATGATGAACCAGAGCGCATTAAGAAAGCAACTCCCTGCTGTCTCTCTATATGTGGTGCACGTGCTTTTCAAAAGTAAAGTAGGAACATTACCTGACCAATTAAATGGTATTTGTTTTAGTAATACCAGCATCATATCAGATTCGTACTTGAGCAACAAGTTTGGAATTATGAGTGGCACATTGTTTAGCTTGATGGATTCAGGAGCAGTGCTAAGCAGGTACGATGATGGTACTGAATATAAAGGCATGTCTACATGCAAGTCGCATGACTTTTGTCATTTGGGTCAGTCGACCATTTCAGGCGGTTGGATGAAGATCCTATGTCTCCTAACCCTTCTTCTTCCTCGTCTCTGATTCTTCCCATACAGAACACCGCACGGGCTGCCGGCTGGACCACCGGCCCCCATCGCTTGTGTTCCTCCGCCACCCCCACCCCCACCCCCGTCCCCACCTACATCGAGTTTTCTTTGTTTGGCGAGGCCCCACCACCGCCCCCCACAAGCACCGTCCCCACCCGAGCCCCTTCGTTCGCACCGGTGAACTCCGACGAGCTCTAAAAAATCGACTGACCCAATTTTGAAATTTAGTCTACTGTGATTTAACTAGTGTGGAATATAAAAGGGGAAAACCATAAGCATTGGGAGTATAGTGTTGAGTGTGACATGGCGGATCTGAAGGTGCAAACCGGACAAAGGAAACTTCACAACCAATGTTTGCTATCAACTAGCAAGTAAGTGATGGACAAGAAACCAGAGTAAAGCAATGGCGATCTATTTTCTTGCTGCGATAAATAAGTTGAGCAGATACGAAAGAGTACCGCCTATGGTGTGGCGCCGTGTATGCATCTACTGAGAATTTGACGGTGCTGCGGTAGCGATGACTGTCGGCAGCATGGAAGCAGATCTAGGAGGGTAGACGGTGGCGGCGGGGCACGGTGGACGAGATAGTTGTAGGAGCAGCGCTGACAAGGTGGACGACGGCGGGGATGAAGCAAGAGGACGGGATGCAAGGATCCCGGTCCGAAGCCGTGGATGAGAGAGGTCGATCTCTTGTAATGGACGACAGCATCGGGTTATCAGCTCCGGCATGGTGGAGGAGGATGACGGTGGACGGGGTGGCGGACGGAGGAAGCTAGGATGGAGAGGGTGTTTTGGAACCCATGGAGTATGAATGGGGAAATGGAGGTAGAGAAGAAGGGGGGAACCATGTCTTCAGGGCGCGCTTGTCTCAAATGCGAGGAAATTTACAAACTTAGCCCCCGTTTCAAATTTCCTACATCATAGCAATATTAGTCGGTTGGGGATAGGACGGTAATCTCGCATACACTGAATATTTGCCGACGAGAGTTTGTTTTTGGCGCCCACCGTGTATGAATCAGCGAGGGAGTCGATTTTGGCCGAGGACACACTATGTTTTGGCGCCCACTATGTATGAATCCGGGTGAGAGGCGGTTATGTCATGTTTGAGTGAAATTACAAACCTACCCCTATCGAAACCTATAGAAATCAAGCAGATAGGCTTTGCGTGGCAGGGATAGGCAGTAGTAATTTCCATCTCGCAGATTTTGGTTTCGGGCGGTTACTGTGACTTTCCCCGCTTCGTTCAAATTTTGCAGAGTGCACGTTTACCGTGCCAACTCAATTCGAATCCCGTTTGTATTCTATTTTTTTGGGCAGGATCCATTTTCAATTGGAATAAAATACTATATACATCATTTTTATATATACATTCAAAAGCACAACAAAGAATTCTGCTTCTTTATATGTATAATATGATTTACAAATACAATGATCTCAAAATCATAAGGTTGAATTCAAAAAATTTAAACCAAATCATGTTCTACTAAAATGTACGGATTAGTAATATCTACATATTAAATAACATAGATGCACGTGAATTCATATGAGTATGTATGTTTGATAGATCAATTTTGGTTCGAGTAAGGATAACATGTATCATCATCTCGAATTCAAATATTTGAATCCCTTTTATGTTCACTCCTTTCACGCCCATCTCTTTCACATGCATGCTCCTTCATGTAGCTATCACTCTCTTTTCTCCGGATCACCCGCACGCTCACTTCATATTTGTCCTATCCTTGCAAACATGGTCTCTCGACGTCTCCCTTGAGAAGTGTCACACTCTCCCTATCATTATACATTACAAGATTTTCATTATCTCTCACGTCTCTACCGTTCTCTGGTATCACTAGGTACCTAAGCTTTCTTTTTCACCGCCACACACACAGTCTCCACTCGTCTTTCACTTTGTCTTTCTCTCTATGGGATTCTCTCACACACCCTATATGTCTCTAGATATGGCTCATACCACTAAAATTACTCTCTCTCTCTCTCTCTCTCTCTCCTGTAGACACAACATTTGGTGCGGTCTCCTTTTTGTCTCCATCCCAGACTAACATTATTCATTTGTTTACCGATCAGACAAACTCCCCCCTATCTCTCTCTCACGCACACACACACACACACACACACACACACACACACAACTCCTGCTTCCACTCCCCTTCCCGACTACCGTCTCTCTCTCACACACACAAAACTCTCGCTTTCACACCCCTGACTCATATTTCTCTCACAAACATTTATCGACTAGCCTCTAGATAGGTTTATACACCCGCACACTCGTGCTTCCACTATCGCATACATGTCTATCTCCCGCTCCTTGTATCTATGTAGATTTTTCTTCCCTTCTTGAGACACGCCCTCTCGATTGTGCACTGTGCACACACACACTATCGCCTCATTTTAAGATGATACCTCTCGCACACACACTCTTTGTGTCTTTGTCACACATGCACTCCATCCTCCTCCTCTCTCCCTCTCTCTCACACACACATGGGCCTTTTGCAACAACTAGCAAGATGCCCATGCGTTGCACGGAGCATCAAGATGCATTTGTATGAGTAGTTTATCTTGTGGGAGAAAAGGATGAACGAGGGAAGGCCTTATTTGCAAATGTGGAGAGGGGTGTGGGTATCTTTTTGCAAAATTGCCATAGTTTCCTTCCTATCCATCAGATATAGATCAGACGGCCTATATTGCAGGATGATAGGCACACGATCATCACCGACTATGCTTTTTATAAGAGTAGGGATAAAAACAGAGTTGGTGATGATGGTGGGCCTGCCATCCTGCAATATAGGCCGTCCGATTTATATCTGACGGATAGAAGGAAACTATGGCAATTTACCCGCACTCCTCTCCGCATTTGCAGATAAGGCCTTCCCTCGTTCATCCTTTTCTCCCACAAGATCTTGATGTTCCATGCAACGCACGGGCATCTTGCTAGTAAGAGTATAAATTAGACATATACCACTTCTCGAATCTTGAAACCAACAACATTCCTCCCTTATCTCATCAAAACCGCCAAAGGAATACATTTTGAGTGAAACATAACATATTTTTAGTCATATACGTATTTCAAAACTAGACTTTTTTCTATCAAATCGGTGTATATGTATTAATCTATTTTGATCATGTGGCAATGCATTGGCACATTGCTAGTAGTTATTATAATTTTTTGGACACCAGACAAACGGTGGAGTACATATACGAAGAGAAGAGGTGCACGCACGCAGTCGGTCTCTCGGTGTCTCGCACACATGAGTGTTACATAAAGACAACATTAACAAATAAACCCTAAAACCCTAGGTGCACGATTGCTGCATTTGCGGGTACCGGGTACGTGGTGGAGCGCATCTTTGTAGGAATAGTCAGCTCGCATGATAATTTGATCCGTAGGAGTTGATGGTTGGGACCACAGGTGAACGACTTGGAGGCGGTGGCTCGCCACTTGCCACAGATCGAGTAGCCACGTTTAAAATATCATTCTTTTAGCAGGGTTAAGAGTTCCGATTTTCAATGGCGCGTTATAAGTACTAAGTAGTTTTTAGAATGATTGGTATGGAGCAAAAATGGAATTCATAGTACTATGTACCACCTTGGCGTATGGTTGTATGGGTTTATGTTGCGAGATGTTGAACCTGATAGTTCTAGAGAAAATACTATGGTTTAGATTTAGATGTTGGTTTTCAGTAATGAAAATCGAAAGGGGGAAACCCTTCTTTGATTAAAAAAACTACTACCTCTGTTCTGGTTTACTACTCCCCATCGTATTTTGGGTCAAAGTTTGTCCATGAATTTTACTTGTAAAATGTGAATGGAAAACAAGATTTTGTTATACCCAAACAAAAAAGGACTAGAGGGAGTGATTGCTCTAACACGGACACAACCTCTCATAGCGCAGGCATTGAACCAGCACGCCGGCCAAGAGGATCCCACTCGCTGCAGGCCCGGCTGAACACGCCTCCTCTCCGCATGCAACCGGCTTCAGACTACCCTGCCTGCCTTCATTGAATCCGCGCATGTACCGGCAACACGTCCTTCCGCGAGCCGGCCAGCAATTTAAAACACAAAAAATGACCAAAATATAATTAATTACGCATGGTCTTGACTTGTTGTGCTCGCACTGGCAGCAGGAACTAGAGGTTTTTCTTTATTTATAACTCTCCTCACATTTTTTTTGGCTTTGTAGTGAATCATGGTTGTGGACATTATGTATGAATGTGCAGATATCTATGTACATGAGTTTGATGTGGAAGTTGAACTTGGAATGTCGGGCTTGTGCGTGAACTATACCATGTCCAATGCTTCGGCTGTTATTGTTTGGAAATTAATTGTTGTTATTACATGACCTAAAAAAATAATATTTTGTGCCACATCGGTAGATGCACGGACATCACAACAGGCATGCTGACTGGATAAACATTTGAACCTAGCTATTATGAAGGAAATTTTGTATTGACAACAATTTTAGATAGCAGGAGACGCCTAGCCTGCTCTGCCTCTGCTAGCTTATTTCTGGCTTCTTCCATCTCCTCTTTGGCTTGGGTGAAGAGAGCATCTTATTGCTCTTTTCGCTTCTTCAGGAACTCAGCTACATTCTCAAGGGCTGCTGCACGCTATGTTTCAGCCTTTACTAGAGCCACGAGGACACACAACTGACGACTCCACCTGGCTTGTGTGTAATCCAACATCATCTAGGAATTTGCACCTTGTGTCTAATCCAGCATCATTAGGGAACTGGCACCTTGCGTGTAATCCAGCCTCATTTTGGAAACATGATCTCGAGGTTGACCATACTTCCCACCTCGCAGGAACTGCATCTTGACATGAAGTTACTTCTTTTTTAGATCAATATACTCAGAGCAACCTAGATCCATTTAGTAGAAGCCAGATAAACAGAACTCGGAGAAGTGAATTCAAAAATAAAAAAAAATAAAAACAGACTACAAGATGAGAACACCCACTTCCTACATCAAGCTAAAAACGAAAGCATTAGGACGATTAAGACTCTTCTTATTACACATTGAAGAACACGAGGCTTAAGAGAAACAGAAACTACAACATATACACATAGAAGAACACGAGGCTAAACAAAAGTAATTGAAAGGGTGTTACTTACCAAAGCTCGTTTTACAGGTTCGGTGCAGCTCCTCTTTAACTTGCCACGCTCCTTGAAGATGTCCCCAATATCCCGTGTTTGGCCTTCATTGCTCATCTGCATGTTCGCACTCATGGTTTTAAAATCTCAACATGGCAAGAAAAATATACTAATATTAATACTCGTGCATCTTGTGGGCAACATTAAAGCACTCGTCTGCCATGTTAGAGCATCTCCAACAGAATTGCAACGCGCGGCGCTTTAAAAAAGTGTTTACAGTGCTGAGATCGAGAAGTAGAGATAGAGAGTAGAGACTAGAGAGTAGAGGATAGTTCTCAGCATAGATAGATAAAAATATAGATAATTCAACTGCTCCTCGTCATCCGACTCCTCCTCGGTGATGTCCTCCTCCAACGGCGTGAAGATACAGATCATCGTCGGATTTCCAGGGCGACGCTGCTCCTAGCCTCATGTTGAATTGAGCGTCCGCTTTTCTCCTACGCATGTCCTCGTGATAGGCGGCTCGCTCCGCCCTCCTCTTATCCCTCTCCGCCCTCCTTTGCGCGTAGAGCTCGCGCTCGTTGATGATGTCTTGCGGGAAGCGTTGGCACCACAACGCCATGGCTTCCTCGTCCATGTCGTTGATGCCGAGATGGTGCTCCCGCCTCTAGTTGTCACAACAATCCTCGTCGGTGATAAGCCGCGGCAGAGGCGCGAGCTCCTGCGCCCGCTCCCACGTTGGCATGTTGGGGTAGTTCAATGTTCTATGAGGCCACCGGAGGCTCCACTCCACTGCGTCGTACACACGGGCGGCCTCATTGGTGGTGTCAAAATTGGCGAGGCCGAGGCTTATCCTGCGGAACCGGATCTCGGCGAAGAAGTCGCTGGAGGGGCGCGCGTGGACGCCGCGGTATCCCCAAGTTTCCCGGCGACGCGGCGGCATGGTGGCGCCATAGCGGCGAGGCGAGAAAGAGTAGGGAGAGAGCGGTGGCGAGGCATAGAGCAGGGAGAGAGCGGTGGCAAGGCACATAGCGGTGGGAGGGCGTTGGATTTTATAAAGCGCGCCGGACGCCGCGCGCCAAAACTAGCGCACGCTCGACCGCTTTCCCCCCCGCGCGCGCGATCCTTTTCCGACGTCTCTGCTATCTCTACTCTCTTCTCTACTGTTATATTTAATTTATATTTAATTTTTATCTCTACTTCTCTACTCTCTACTTTTTTTCTCTACTCTTATAAAAAATAGAGTTGGTGATGATGGCGTGCCTACCATCCTGCAATATAGGCCGTCCGATTTATATCTGACAGATAGGAAGGAAACAATGGCAATTTTGCAAAAAGATACCCACACCCCTCTCCAAATTTGCAAATAAGGCCTTCCCTCATTCATCATTTTCTCCCACAAGATAAACTACTCATACAAATGCATCTTGATGCGTGCAACGCATGGGCATCTTGCTAGTTCTAAAAAACTTTCCATCATTTGCCACACTACTGGTTGCAGATGAAAAACCTACCCAAGCACAACGTGATACAGGAGCGACACACAATTACAAGCTGATATTCTGTTGGACAATGGAGGCTATAACCAATTAGTTTTACGGGAACAATAGCACCCAGGAAATTTGAAGGGTAGGTATGAACAAAATTGGAACTGCACATGTACTGCTAAGTGATTCAATACACACATTACCAATCGAGGAGGAGAAAAATGGTCGCGGCGGCCTTTGTGAGTCATGGTCGGCAACGAGAGTCAGTTCATTGTCCATAACGGTGGTGCTTCTGCGCTTGGCATCGGCTTCCGGGAAGCAGATCCGATACCGTGGAAGACGGTTCCGGGGAAGAGGCTCCGTGTACGACGACGATGGTCGACTGGCTCCAGTGCGGCATACGAGGTCGTCGATGAGGCAGATGCACTGCGGTGGACGAGTACGCTGATGTAGAAGGAGAGGAGCATGAAGGCTGCGGTGCCGTGGAGAAGTCTATTTTGCGGTGGGGATAGAAAATGGGGAGTATTCAGGTGTACTACACTGGGTGCTGGGGTGGGGTTGGCTGGGTAGGGTGAACCTGAAGTTACGAAAACAGCCCCCTACCAAGCGTCACCCGTAGGCCTGTTCCGAAGGCTATGATGGTAACTTCCCTCTGCTCGAATCAGGGTCGCGGGAGATTTTCCCGCCGACCTCAAAATTTTGTGACACTGAACTCCCCATGTGGCGTGTTGGGTGATTCGGTTAAGCAACTAGCAAGTAGTACTAGTAAACTCTGCATATTAGGTTTGACCGAAGTCAAACTTCCTAAAGTTTGACCAACTTTATAGAAAAATATAAACATTTACCATAACAAATGTGTATCATGTGAAAGCACATTCAATAATTAATCTAATGATATTTATTTGTTATTGTATATGTTAATATTTTTTGTTAGAAACTTTCTGAGAGTTTACAAAACTTGACTTTGACCAATGCTAATACGTGGACTTAAATAAAAACAAAGGGAGTACACATTTGTTTTCTTAGTTTGTAGTGAATTAATCATTTGTTGAAATTGTGAAATAAGTATATTAGGCTACTGACTTCGAATGTAATGATCTATACAATTCAATGGTTACAATCATTGTCGAATTCCAAGATGTATACGAGGTCTATAGTACTTCACAACATGCTCAATCTCAAACAATCCCAGTCAAATGAGAATCTAAATGCATTTCATAGTTATTAATTTGTAGGATGCAACAAAACCAACCATAACTCTACATCAGCCATTATAAAAGCAACATTTTGAACATATTCCAATGTGTGAATGAAACGTGCAGGGAGAGCTTGCGAAGATGGAGCAGATAGGGCGGGAAATATTGTATGTATGTGGACGAGAGAGTAGGAGACAAACCAAACAAGACAAAGAGAGGGATAGAGAGAGAAAGAGAGAGAGGAAGAAGTTAGGTATGTGAGAAAGATGGAGACATGTAATATACGTGAGATGTGTGTGCATCCGGATTCTGTACACGTGGAAGGAGAAGAGATAACAGGTTTGATGAGAGAGCTGATTGATAATTTTGTGCGGGGGAGAGAGGGATTGGTAATTTTGTGCGAGAGAGAGAGGGTGGGGGAACGAGTCAGTCAGTCATCGTCACATCATCCTACTTCCAAATGGCCGCACATTCTCTAGCGCAGTGTGGTCGCCATCTTCGATCTCCTCGATGCCCTCTTTGAAGATTGAGGTGTTGTGCATGCTGGGGTGCAGAGAAGCGCAAGCAAGAGTGGTCGCCATATAACCATGGATGGGGATGAATTGTGTGCTCGGGGGAGGGGGTGTGTGTGTGCTGTGTGTGTGCGTGTGTGTGTGTGTGTCAGATATTGAGAGAAAACAAACCTAAGGAGAGAAATGTGTGTGTATGTGATAGAAAGCTACATGCTAAATAGGGTATTCATGAAGAGATTGTGCGTGCGAGAAAAAGAGCGATGTGCGGGCCTTGAGGTGGGCAGGGGCCGGGTGAGGGTGTCAAAATGTGCGCGTTGATGCATGTGTTACATGCGATCGTGCGAGGGACGGACGAATCGAGAGAGATGGTTGTTGTGTTACGGATGCTCCTCTCTCTCTCTCTCTATCTCTCTCTCTCTCTCACACACACACAGATACACAAGTAAAATAGAAGACCATTCTCTCATGTATACACAATGTATCGACATCTGTCTATGTCTCACTCATGCATGATCATTTGCACATTCACACCTCTCTATGTCTCTATCACACGCACACCGTCTCCCCATTGCCGTTCCGCCACAAAACACATATGGACACATACACACGTTCTCTCTCAGTCACACACACAAAATTAGTACTAAAAAAACTAGGGCACACCTAAAACGTCCAAATCCAAATAAACACGAACTGGAGCTAAATTTAAATATATGGAAATATTGTAGCGTCAAGAACTTTTCCAGGAAAAAAATTGAGTAATATTCGGAGATTGTTTTCACACACATAAAAAGGTTCGGTGGATGTCCTTCGAGCGCGACAAGGTGACGCACCGTTCGATCGACCGCGCAGCCGTGATTCACGCGCTTGCACAGGATTCCGTATCGTGGCTGTGGTAACTAATAAAAGCACTGCCTAAGTCTAATGTTTACATGTACTAGTATGGATTTCTTTTAAGTTTGACAAACCCTATATAAAACTAAACTAAGCTCCCATACGCGTAGTCATCAATATGCCACCACCGCCGTTGCGCATGCCGGCGCCCGCTTGCTCCGGCCAAAAATTTCTCGCCCATCACCGTCGTGTCGCCACCATCCCTGTGCCATGAAGCCGAAGGCTCGCCGCTAACGTTCTCTGCAGTCCCTCCTCGTGATGCCGCCGCACTTCCAAGCACGCGAGTAGCTGGTGGAGCCGCGTCTATGCATGCAGCATACGAAGGAGGACGAGCGCGTGCTCCAGCATGCCCGCGCGGCGGAACTAGCGTGTCATTGTCATCTCCGCCCGCGCGGAGGAGCCTGCAAACCGGGTGCGGACATGGAATCTACCTTCGAGACCTTGAATGCCACATGGATCCTGCAATCTGAAGGAGCAATTTGGGTCAGTCGACTCTATGAGCCGTTTGATGCAACATGGATGGCTAGAAGGGCTTCTTCAACCTCCGAAATCGATGCACGGTTGATACATCTCCAACGTATCTATAATTTTTGATTGTTCCATGCTATTATATTACCCCTTTTGGATGTTTATGGGCTTTATTTTACACATTTATATCATTTTTGGGACTAACCTACTAACCGGAGGCCCATCCTGTATTGCTGTTTTTTTTGCCTATTTTAGTATTTCGAAGAAAAGGAATATCAAACGGAGTCCAAACGGAATGAAACCTTCAGGAGCGTGATTTTTGGAACAAACGTGATCCAGAGGGCTTGGAGTGCAAGCCAAGAAGCAGCCGAGGCGGCCACGAGGGTGGAGGGCGCGCCCACCCCTACAGGGCACGCCCCCTATCTCGTGGGCCCCTCGGGCAGCCACCGACCTACTTCTTCCTCCTATGTATACCCACGTACCCCAAAAACATCTAGGAAGCCAACAAAAAACAATTTCCACCACCGTAACCTTCTGTATCCGCGAGATCCCATCTTGGAGCCTTCGTCGGTGCTCCGTCGGTTGGGGAATCGACCACGGAGGGCTTCTACATCAACACCATAGCCCCTCCGATGAGTTGTGAGTAGTTTACCACAGACCTTCGGGTCCATAGTTATTAGCTAGATGGCTTCTTCTCCCTTTTTGGATCTCAATACCATGTTCTCCCCCTCTCTTGTGGAGATCTATTTGATGTAACTCTTTTTGCGGTGTGTTTGTCGAGATCCGATGAATTGTTGGTTTATGATCAAGTTTATCTATGAGAAATATTTGAATCTCCTCTGAATTCTTTTATGTATGATTGAGTTATCTTTGCAAGTCTCTTCGAATTATCAGTTTGGTTTGGCCTACTAGATTGATCTTTCTTGCAATGGGAGAAGTGCTTAGCTTTGGGTTCAATCTGGCGGCGTCCTTACCCAGTGACAATAGGGGTTGCAAGGCACGTATTGTATTGTTGCCATCAAGGATAAAAAGATGGGGTTTATATCATATTGCATGAGTTTATCCCTCTACATCATGTCATCTTTCTTAATGTGTTACTCTGTTCTTATGAACTTAATACTCTAGATGCATGCTGGATAGTGGTCGATGTGTGGAGTAATAGTAGTAGATGCAGGCAGGAGTCGGTCTACTTGTTGCGGACGTGATGCCTATATATATGATCATGCCTAGATAATCTCATAATTATTCGCTTTTCTATCAATTGCTCGACATTAATTGTTCACCCACCGTAATACTTATGCTATCTTGAGAGAAGCCACTAGTGAAACCTATGGCCCCCGGGTCTATCTTTAATCATATAAGCTTTCAATCTACTTTTATTTGCATCTTTACTTTTCCAATCTATATTATAAAATACCAAAAATATATTTATCTTATCATACTATCTCTATCAGATCTTGCTTTCGCAAGTGGCCATGAAGGGATTGACAACCCCTTTATTGCGTTGGTTGCGAGTTCTTTGTTTGTTTGTGTAGGTGCGTGGGACTTTTGAGGAGCCTCCTACTGGATTGATACCTTGGTTCTCAAAAACCGAGGGAAATACTTACGCTACTATTGCTGCATCACCCTTTCCTCTTCAAGGAAAACCAACGCAAGCTCAAGACGTAGCAACAGTTCATCTTCTTAGCCCGCCACACGCCTAACCGCCTGCCGCCCCTGCCCCGACCTCCCCTGAACCACCTACCACCACCATGCTACCCACCCCCGCCATCCGTTTAACCCTGGGCACGATCCATTTTTTTTCCGGCGAACTGCATTCCACACCCAACACACATAAGATAGATCATGGGCACCCTGCCACCCTAATATAGATATTGTGGTAGCTTCTCTGCCGTCTTCTTCCTTCGCTCCGTCGAACTTCTTTCACAAATCGATTGACCTAAATTATACTACTAGTACAAACGTATTAAGTACAGTAGGAACACGAAGATATGAGTAGTAGTACCAACTCCTAGAAGAACAGTAGTAAGACATAGTACTAGTACTACCGTACATAGTAAAGAGTTCAAATAACGATAAAGAACATAAACATAGTTCTACTAGGGCCTCAGCACAACATACCCTTGAAAATAAACTAAGCAACTAGTCCGCTTGACACTGCAGTAGAACCAGCGTGAGTGACGACACTGCCACCTACTCGGAGTCCGAGTCCACATCCTCAACTTTGTCCTCGTCCCTCTTCCTCTTCCTCTTCGCCGATGCTTCTTTGCTTGAACCGGGCACTAGGATCTGCTTCTTCATCCAACCCTTGTAGATATTTAAACAAAGGTAGGTGTCAGGACCCCGACTCAATGCCACATCGATCTAGCATGTAACACCTCATATCACTTTGTGGCCTCACGCACGGTATTCCCACGGGTGTCGCCTTACCTTTGCCCGGGACCGTTTGCGCCTTTTGGCACACGTATATGATAGTGTCGCTAGAAACCATATGGTAAGGAGCCCGGGCTGACATGGCTAGTCATAAACCCAAAGTGGCACAGACTTACAGGGACAGGCATCCATGACCCAGCATCGAACGTGTCGGTCATCAGCAAGTGAATCCGGGCTGTAGCACTGGGCTAGCAGGACTCCGGTAAACCGGGCTGTAGCGGGCTAACAGGACTCCGGTATTCATTGCGTGACATTTCCCCAAAGGGACAAACACAGGAACGAAGAAGTACACATGCCGGCCAGCCTAAGTGTTCCAGAGCGGTAGCAAGCTACCATGGCTCAATGGAAGCACTAGGAGACATTTCCCGGTAAGAGAGGCTACTAAGAATAAACAACTAGATAGTCAGATCCCACACATACCAAGCATTTCAATCATACACACAATATGCTCGATATGTGCAAATACAACAAGGCATCACAACATGACTCTACAACACAAATACTTTATTTAAAGGCTCAGAGAGCCGTACATAGCATACACACAAGTAAGGGTCACACGACCCAGCATTCAAGTCATACAGACATACAAGCCAACAGCGGAAGTAACTTGTCTGAGTACAGATAACTAGTAAAATAAAAGAGGCTTGGGGAAGCCTGGCTATACTACATGGTCCTTCACAAGCTAAGGATCACCACCTGGGCCTCGGTCTACTCATCGATGTCAACGTCTACTAAGAACCCATCAGAAGGGGTTGCAGCATCTTCTGAAAAATGTAAATTAAAGCAACATGAGTACAAAGGTACTCAGCAAGACTTACATCAGATCCTACATACATGCACATTATCAAGAAGGGTTGGTGGGGTTATTGCAGCAAGCCAGCTTTGACTCTTGGCTAAGCTATCCTACGAGACACCAACTTGAAATGGTTTTGCGCACACGAGTCCACTACTCACCACTTCAATACACCACCGAGGATCCACCTCCGTCATCCTACGGAAGAGCCATCCTCGGCACTCACGCTTATCTTGAGGTTTTTAGTAGTATCCATTTAATTGTCTATGAACTGTATAGGCAACCAAGTAGTCCTTTACCGCGGTCACGGCTATTCGAATAGATAATGTTAACCCTGCAGGGGTGTACTTCTTCATACATGTTTCCACCACTTAGCGTTTGCACACGACATGTGCTCGGCAGACTTCAAGCGAAAGCTGACGTGGGTGTAGACCACGACCTACCTAAACACCTAAGTCTCTAGTCCAGGTTTATCACCTATCCAGGTTCCATCCGCAGGGAGTCCGGCCGAGGTTTCCACATACGGCCCCGAACGATGTGTGCAGGGTTCCCGAGATACCTAACGGGCATCTGGTACACAGTGCCACGTACCTACCGCATCACAGCCCACCCCGCGGGTCAGTGCTGTCCACGGCCTCCAGTAAGCTACAAACACCAGAAACTACTTGCAACTCCTGGACAGAGGACTAGGGTGGTAAGAAGTCGAGCGGGGTCATATTTCAGGGCCCAATGCATGGTAGTAGCTGAATCTTAAATCACACATACAGATCTCAGTGCTTAAGGTCGGCTTCAATGAAACAACCCACCATGTACTCCTACATGGCCTCTCATCGATACCTTTACCAAATCGTGTTCAACACATCACTCTCATTACCGGCATGATCATTTCACTCTAGCCCATCACCCAGATGAACCAGACCTAACACGACTCTAAGCATAGAAGGCATAGCAAGGTAGGAACAACACATACATATGGCTCAATCAACTCCTACACATGCTAGTGGGTTTCATCTAGTTACTGTGGCAATGACAGGTCATGCAGAGGAAATGGGTTCAACTACCATAGCACACAGCAGTTTGAAACGCGTTGTCTTAATGCAGTAAAAGAGAGCAGAAGCGAGAACATGGGATTGTATCGATATGATCAAATGGTTGGTTGCTTGCCTGATGGGTTGGTGCACTGGTATTGTTCTTCGTTAGAGTAATTGTGGTACTCCTCGGGGGCAGAACCTATCGCATAGAGCACCGATACACAAACATCACCAAACAATATGCAACAATATGATGCATGCATGAACCATGGAAAAATGAGTGCATTGGGCTAATGCAACTAAAACCAGATGGGTTTGAACCATTTTGAACCAAAGATTCAAGTTTCAAACTCATGAATGGCCCTTTTAAATGATTTATCTTGTTCTGCACTAAACATCAGATTAGCTTGCTTAAACATGCATGAAACCAGTACAGATGGATAGATTGGATTTTTCTGATCATTTTTCATATATAACACTTTGCATTTGGAGTTACAGATTAATTTCTATGATTTTTTAAAGTTTGTGGTATTTACTGGAATTTCCTGTATAAAATAATTCCACTAAATAAATTACTGCGTCAGCATTACGTCAGGATGACGTCAGTGGTCAATGGAATAGTCCAGGTCAACCATGACTAGTGGGTCCTGTGTGTCAGTGTAATTAGTTTAACTAAATGTTAATTAATACTAATCCTGATTAGTTAACAAGGCTGGGCCCCACCTGTCATTTACCCAGGGGGTCAAACTGGGCCCACCCGTGGTCAAACGAGGGGTCAGCGGGGTCACCTCACCGGCGTTTAGCCGCCGGCGAGGCCGAACGCGGCGGTGAGAGTGTTTTTGTGCATTCCGGCGACCAAAAGAGCGGCAGAGGGCATCTACGCGTAGCTGGGAGCAAGCCGCAGCTCTTGGTGGTGTTGGTTGAGCTCGGGGTGGCCGGAAACGGCGCCAGCAACAACTTTGGCGGTTGCCGGAGTTCGGGTGATGATGAACCCGAAGCTACAGAACACGGCGAGGCTCGTGGTGAGGTGCTACGGGTTCCTACGAGTGCGGTGAGTGTGTTGGACATGGTGGTGTTGCCAGTGGGTGGCCGGAGTCACGTCGGCGACGAGCTCTGCGGCGGCGCGTGCGGTGAAGCTTCGTGCAGTCGCTACGGGGATCGAGAGCGAGAAAGGAAAGGGGCGATAGGTAGCTGGGCTCATGGCAATCTCGAGGAAGCAGACAGCGTGGTCGGGGACGAGCTGGTGCGGTGGTGACGGCGAAGGGGACCTCCGGCGATGGCGGAGTGGGCGAGGTCGGTGCAGAGGCCTCGGGGCAAGCGAGTGCTCGGGGCTCAGCTAGCTCGAAGAAGAGGAGGATGGCGGAGCTCCTGGACACGACGGCGCGGCGCAGGGACGACAGAGAGCGCGACTACGGCGACGGTGCGGCTGCGATGGCGTCGGCCATGGAGCGGGAGAGCGAGGGAGAGAGGCAGGGGGCGAATGGATGTGTCCACAGGGTTCGGAGCGCGACGTGGAGGTCGTCCAGGCCAGCAGAGAGGCGAGGGGAGGAAGCCGGGCGACGGGCAGCTGCGTGGCGCGCGCTGGTGCTGCCATCGAGCACCTGCCTGCCTGCCTGGCGAAGGCAAGCAACTCGCTGGAGCGGTTGCTGGGCTGGGCCGGCTAGGTGGGCTGGCTAGTGGGCTGCCAGGTTAGTTCTCTCTCTCTCTCTCTTTTATTTCTCTTTTATATTATTCTGTAACTTTGTGGACTTTCTAAAAATCACCAAACTGCTCATGGACACTAACTGGAATATATCCAGCATGGAACATTTTAGTTTGGGATTATTTGAGCATTTGAAATATTTTATATAATTTAAATGCCCAAACTCAAATACTTATGATTTAATTCAAAGACCTTAGGATGACCTAGGAAATTGTGCACCACTTTTGGCAAAGGTTCTGAACCAAGACAAAAATGATGGACATTTTAGAAGGGCATTTCAGGTTCATTGAAAATATTTTTAGTAAACCCTGGTTGGTTTCAGAGGGTCTGGGGGTTCTGTCATCCCCATTTCAAGTTTCTGTTGGAAAAAATAGACATGATGCAACACTCTAATGCATGAACTAGCTAGGGTGTGACAACTCACTCCCACTCAAAAGAATCTCGTCCCGAGATTTAGGTTCCTCCGGGAAGAAGGCGGGGTACTCGAGTCGAAGACGATCCTCCCTTTCCCAAGTTGCTTCCTTCTCAGAATGGTGCGACCATTGAACCTTGAGAAACTTTATATTATGACGTCGAGTGGTATGCTCGGCTTGATCGAGGATATGAACGGGGTACTCTCGATACGTGAGGTTATCTTGAAGATCAAGCGTTTCGTGGTCCACTCCACGGATAGGATCCGAGAAGCAACGCCTGAGTTGAGAAACGTGGAAGACATCATGGACTCTGGAGAGATGCGGAGGTAGTTCCAATTGGTAGGCAACTTCTCCTTGTTTAGCGAGAATGTGAAAGGGTCCAATGTAGCGAGGAGCCAATTTGCCTTTGATACCGAAACGATGGGTTCCCTTCAGAGGAGTAACCCGAAGGTAAGCCTTCTCGTCAACCTTAAAAGTCGTAGCCTTATGTTTTCGGTCATATTGACTCTTTTGACGAGATTGGGCTGTTTTAAACTTTTCACGAACAATGCGAACTTGCTCCTCTGCTTCCTGGATCATGTCCGGGCCAAAGAATTGTCTTTCCCCGGTTTCTAACCAGTTAAGGGGTGTTCGACACCTTCGTCCATAGAACTTCAAAAGGGGCTTTACCCAAGCTAGATTGATAGCTGTTGTTATAAGCAAATTCGGCAAATGGAAGGCATTTCTCCCAATCCATTCCGAATGAGATAACAGAAGCTCGAAGCATGTCTTCTAGAATCTGGTTGACGCGTTCTACTTGACCACTTGATTGAGGGTGAAAGGCAGTGCTAAAGGAGAGGCGGGTTCCCATAGCATTTTGGAAACTTTCCCAAAATCGAGAGGTGAAGAGACTTCCTCGATCCGAGTTAATTTCCAGTGGAACACCATGGAGGGACACTATTCGAGAGATATACAAGTCTACTAGCTGACTAGCGGTTATACTCTCGTGAACAGGCAAGAAATGGGCCACATTAGAAAGACGATCAATAACGAAGAAGATAGCATTATTCCCTCTCTTGGTCCTGGGAAAACCAGTGATGAAATCCATACCAATTTTATCCCATTTCCATTCAGGAATAGCTAAGGGTTGAAGGGTGCCAGCAGGCCGTTGATGCTCTGCTTTTACACGACGACAGACGTCGCAATTAGCAACATACTAAGCAATGTCTCTCTTCATCCTAGTCCACCAGAACCTCTGGCGTAGGTCCTGATACATTTTAGTGCTGCCGGGATGAATGGTGAGAGGAGATTCATGAGCTTCCTGAAGGATCAACTGTCGTAAATGTTGGTTTTTGGGAACCACTAGACGGTTCTCAAAGTACACAACACCATGATCATCTGTAGAGAAACATTTAGCATCTCCGCTAGCAATGTTCTCCTTGATCCTAGATATCCCTTTATCTCGCTTTTGGGCAGCGATGATTTGATCCATAAGGGTAGGTTTCGCCACCAAGGTGGAAAGGAATCCTTGAGGAACGATGTGAAGGTTAAGCTTCCGAAATTCCTCATGGAGAAGCGGTTGACTTTGTTGTAACATCCGATTGTTACAATAAGATTTACGACTTAGTGCATCAGCCATGACATTGGCTTTTCCTGGGGTGTAAGTTATCCCTAAGTCGAAATCTGTGATCAACTCGACCCAACATCTTTGCCTAAGATTCAAATCCGGTTGGGTGAATATGTACTTCAGACTTTGGTGATCAGTGAAGATTTCGCAACGATTACCGAGGAGGTAATGTCGCCAGGTTTTAAGTGCATGGACTACAGCTGCAAGCTCTAGATCATGAGTAGGATAATTTTCCTCATGTGGGTGCAATTGCCGTGAAGCATAAGCAATTACGTGATGATTTGCATAAGAATGCAACCTAGTCCTTGTCGCGAGGCATCGCAATAGATAACAAAGTCCTTAGAGAAATCTGGTGGTACCAGTACGGGAGCAGATGTCAGGCGTCTTTTCAGTTCCTGAAAGCTGTGCTCACATTGTGGAGTCCACTCAAACTTTTTATCTTTCTTGAGGAGTTCAGTTAGAGGTTTAGCAACCTTGGAGAAGTTCTCGACAAAGCAGCGACAATAGCTCGCTAAGCCAAGGAAACTCCGAACTTGCTTGACCGATTCAGGTGGAGTCCAATTAAGGACGGCTTGAACTCACTCGGGATTGACAGCAATACCCTTACCAGAAATTACATGCCCTAGATAGGTCACTTCTGGCAACCAAAATTCGCATTTGGAAAATTTGGCGTAAAGGCGATGCTCTCGAAGTTTCATCAACACTAGCCTTAGATGCTCAACATGTTCTTCCTCGTTCTTGGAGTAGATGAGTATATCATCGAGGTAAACCACGACGAACTTATCCAAATACTCCATGAAGATTGAGTTCATTAACCGAGAGAAGGTGGCTGGAGCGTTGGTTAAACCGAAGGACATGATGGTGTACTCGTATTGGCCGTAACGAGTAACAAAGGCCATTTTAGGAATGTCCCCGTTCCTGATTTTGATTTGATGGTAGCCCAACCTCAAATCCATTTTGGAGAAGATTGAGGATCCAGCGAGCTGATCATACAGATCGTTGATCCTGGGGAGCGGATACTTGTTCTTGATTGTGACCAGGTTGACTGGTCGATAATCCACAACCATCCGGTCCGTACCATCCTTCTTCTTGACGAAGAGGACGGGGCAAGCCCATGGAGACGAACTAGGACGGATGAAACCCTTTTTCAAGGACTCATCGAGTTGTTTCTTAAGCTCGGCTAGTTCTAGTGGTGACATCTTATAGGGTCTTCTAGAAATCGGGACAGTTCCTGGAATGAGATCTATCACGAACTCGACATCTCTATCAGGTGGAACACCTGGAAATTCTTCTGGAAAGACATCCGGAAAGTCACGGACTACCGGAACGTCTTCAAGGTCTGGCAAAGGACTGACATTAAGAGAATATAGCTGTCGCTTGGCTACTCGGGTCAAGACATTGACTATCTTTCCCGAAGGATGTGTGAGTTGAACAGTCCTAGAGAAGCAATCAATCTTGGCATGATGGGCTGACATCCAGTCCATACCCAAGATGATATTAATATCCGAAGACTTGAGAGCTATCAAAGATGCGAGAAAAACAAGTCTGTCGACTTGAATTTCATTCCCATGGCTTACTCTAGAAGTTTGCCATTTGGATCCCGGGGTTTGAATTACCATAGAGGTGGGTATCTCATAGAATGTGGTGTTATCCAGTCGAGCATAGCTCTCGGATATAAATGAATGAGATCCTCCAGTATCAAAAAGAACAGATGCCGGGTGGCAGTTAACAAGGAGCGTACCGAGAACGACATTGGGATCCTCTTGATCCTCTTCAGCAGAGATACAGTTGACATGGCCACGTGCAGCGGTGGCCGGCTTGGCGTAGAACACTTTCCCTGTCGGCTTGCCATGACCAACAGGTTTTCCAGACTGGTTGGGGTTGGACTGGGGACATTCGCGCAAGTAGTGGCCCGATTCCCCACACTTGAAGCACGTCATGGAGCTGGAGCGGGTTAGTGAGTCCTCCTAAGTGGAGTTATCATAGATAGCCTGGAGATACCCTTGTGCTCCCGGGAGTGAAGCTGGCATATATCGGAAATCGGAGTTCCGAAACAGGCTAGTCCTGACTCGCATGGTGGTCATCATAGAGTAGGCAGCATCCTGCACAGCCATCTCAATAGTAACCCCGAGTCCAAAGGAACAGTGAAGGGGCTCGGAAGATCTAGGATAAGATGGAAATATCCTGACAATGCAAAAATATTGACTTTGATTAAAGTCTCGGAATTGCTCTTCGACCGTGTACTCAGGATACCAACGATATCCAGCCTCAGTCATTACCCTGACCAACATGGCAGTATGGCCGGGTACATCTAGGCATCGAGTCAAACGAACCACTTGATTCTGAGGACGGGAAGCCATCTGGAACATGATATAACACAAGACATTAGAATTTCTAGCAGAAATTGGACAGCATAATGGCTATAAATGCTCAAAAAGGATTTTGAGGCATTTTGCAAAGAATTGCATAGACACTCAACAACATCATGTCAAGGTTCTGGGTCCATCTTAGCAACATAATGGGGTAGTAGAACTGAACTAGGCTTGTATCCATCAAACCTATAAGGTACTACTGATTAGTAACACGTGAACCTGATAGAGAGAAGAGATCCTAATTCCTTAACCCCCGGTGGAAGAATAGACTGACTCAGTGTCACAGCCCTAGAATATTGTTTGTAAATAGTTGCATCTTCATCCAGGCATCATATTTAAATTTCTGAAACTTGAACTGAGGAATTTTGGAAGCCTCAAAAACTTAAATAAAAGAGGGGCAAAGAACCCTGGAAAATGCATTCAATGTTTTCAAAATGGCCTTAAATAATGTTGGTTATATTTTGGCAAGGGTTTTGCACCAAACCAAAAATAATGAACATTTTCGAGGAATATTTTGAGCACTGAATTTAAATCATTACTTTATTTGCATTTGGAACTATATTCATAACTTGTATAGAATATATTTCCAAATACCCTGAAACATTTTATGTGCTTTTGGAAAAGTCCATTAAGCAGCATAAATATTTTCAGAGGAGTTTTTGGCATTGTTTGAATTATTTTTAAATTCAAAACAGTGGCAAAACAGATTAAATAAAAGAAAACAGAACTGAAATAGAAATAAAAGAGAGAGAGAGAAGGAAGTTACCTGGCCTCACCCGTGCAGCCCACTAGAGCCGGCCCAGCTCCTGTGCTGGTCCAGCACTGTGCGGCCCAGCCCACCGCAGTCGCCACCGTCTTCAACCTCCTGCCAGTAGGCAGGAGGGCGTGTGCCCGACGCGCGCGCGCATGCGCCGGCCACCTCATGCTTGCCGCTTGCTCCTGGACGTCGCTAGGTGCGCCACGCCACCCCCTCGGACCCCTCTCCATCTTCCTCGAGGCCCCGCCCCTCTGCTCCCTCTCTCTCGCCCGAACCCGAACACAACCATCGTCGCCGACTAGAACCACCGCGGCCACATGCCCTCCCTCGCCTCGCCGACGTGTCCATGGCCTCCGCCTCAACGCCCTCGTCCTCCCCGTCGACTCACTCGACGCCGGACGCCTCAAAACACCGTCACCGGTCTCTTCTTCATCGCCGGCCGCCGCGGATCCCCATCGTCGACTCGTCGCCGTCCGGCCTTCCCCGAGCCCGCTTCGACGTCTGCTGCAACCGCCGTGAGCTACCGAACCTTTTCCCCCTCTCCGTTCTCGCTCTCGTGCGCCGTAGCCGCCACCCCTTGCTCGCCCGTACGCGCCGCCGCCTGTGACCGCCGCCGACGAGTCTCCGGCCACCTAGCGGTCCGGCCGTCGTGCTCAACTCCCTTCCCGCGCCACGTAGAGCACATAGGTGCCCCGCACGAGTCTCCCCGGCCACCGTAGCGTCGACCCCGAGCTCACCCGAGCTCCGGCGACCGCCAAGGTCGACGCCGGCGACAACTCCATCCACCCCCGCACCCAACACCTGCATCACTCGACGCGCGAGTCCACCAGCGTCACATAGATGCCCTCCGCCGGCCGTTTGGTCGCCGGAGATGCAAAACCGAGGCTCGCCGCCGCGGTTGGCCTCGCCGGCGTCAAGTCGCCGCTGGGGTTGACCCCGTTGACAGTTGACTTGCTGGGCCCAGTTTGACCCTGGGTCACTGACATGCGGGCCCCGCCCGGCTAATTAAGTTAGGTTAGTATTAACTAAGCTAGGTTAGTTTAGTTAGACACTGACACTCGGGACCCACCGGTCAGAGTTTGACCGGACTGTGCCACGTTGACCTGCTGACGTCATCATGACGTCAGGCTGACGCAGTAATTGTTTTCTGGAGTTTTAAATAAATCAGAAATGATTTATTAAATTCAGAAAATGCCCTAAACTTCAATAAATCATAGAAAATTAACCGTAACTCCAAATTAAATAATTTATATATGAAAAATTATCAGAAAAATTCAAGGAATCCATCTGTACCATTTTCATGCATGTTAGAACAACTTATAGCTGCTGTTTAGCACAAATCAATTAAATGGCATATGAATAATCACATATGGAGTTTGAATTTGAATCTTATATTCAAACCAACTTCATTTAATCTGTTGCTAGTTGCATTAGCCCAAAACACATTCATTTTGCCATGTCATGATCATGCATCATATTGTGCATTGCATTGATTGTGTTCCCTTCTGTGTTGCCGGTATTTGTTCCCTCTCGATAGACGTGATACCGATGATATGATCGTTGACACTGATGAAGACTCAATGTTATCTTCAGAAGTGCCAGGCAAGCAAAACACCCTTGTTCATTCCGATAAAACCCCACTCTCTCGCTTCTGCTCTCTTTTACTGCATTAGGGCAACAACGACATATTTGTTACTTGCTGCGGTAGCTGAACCCCTTTATCCTTTGCATGACCTGTCATTGCCACAGTAAATAGATGAAACCCACTAGCATGAGTAGGAGTTGTTTGAGCCCTGTTGTGCCTACTCATTCATGCTTGTTTGTCATGCCTGCTACTGCTTAGAGTCGAGTCAGGTCTGATTCTTCCGGGATGAATCAGAGGTGTGTGAACATGTCCTACTGTGCATGAGCTAAGTGTGTGAACACGATTTGGTAAAGGTAGCGGTGAGAGGCCATGTAGGAGTACATGGTGGGTTGTCTCATTGCAGCCGTCCTCAGGAACTGAGTTCTGTGTTTGTGATCCATGATTCAGCTACTACCACGCATTGGGCCCGAAACCAATGGACCCTCTCGGCTTCTTGATCACCCTTGTCCTCTGTCCAGGAGTTGCAAGTAGTTTCTGGTGTTTGTAGTATGCTGGAGGCCGTGGGCAGCGCTGACCGTAGGGGTGGGCTGTGATGCGGTAGGCACGTGGCACGGTGTACCGGGCGCCCGTTTGGTGTCTCGGGAACCCTGTTCACATCGTTTGGGGCTGTGAGCGAAACTCCGGCCGGATCTCCTCATGGATGGAACCCGAATAGGCGATAAACCTGGACTAGAGACTTAGGTGATTAGGTAGGTCATGGCCGACACCCACGTTGGGCTTCCGCTTGAAGGTTGCCGAGTACATGTAATGTAAATGGCGGTAAGTGGTGAGAGCGTGTGTGAAGAAGTACACCCCTGCAGGGTTAACATCATCTATTCGAATAGCCGTGTCCGCGGTAAAGGACTTTTGGGTTGCTTATATCAGTTCATAGACAAGTGAAAATGGATACTCTAAAATACGCAAAATAAGCGTGAGTGCTATCGATGGCATTCTCGTAGGGAGACGGGAGCGGTTCCATAGTGGTGTATTGGTTGGTGAATATGTGGACTCGTGTGCGCCACCTCAAAAGAGTTACTTGCAGTCGTAGTTTAGGATAGCCACCGAGTCAAAGCTGGCTTGCTGCAGTTAAACCCCACCACCCCTTTGTTGATAATGATGCATATGTAGTTAGTTCTGATGTAAGTCTTGCTGGGTACATTTGTACTCACGTTTGCCTATTTTATGTTTTTGCAGAGACACTTCAGTCTCACTAGTAGTTCCGCTTGGACTTCGACGTTTAGCTTGTTACCTCAGCTACGATCTTGTGCCCTCGGCAGTATCTGGTAGATAGTCAGGCTTCTCAGCCTTTTTCATTTATAGTTGTCTGTACTCAGACATGATAGCTTCCGCTTGTGCTTTGACTTGTATACTCTGAATGTTGGGTCATGAGACCTATGTTTGTAATATCTCGCTCCTCGGAGCCTAATGAATAAATACTTGAGTCATAGAGTCATGTTGTGATGCCATGTTGTGTTTGCACATATCGAGCATATTGTGTGTATGTTATTGAAATGCTTGATATGTGTGGGATCTGACTATCTAGTTGTTTATCCTTAGTAGCCTCTCTTACCGGGAAATGTCTCCTAGTGTTTCCAATGGTAGCTTGCTACTGCTCCGGAACACTTAGGCTGGCCGGCATGTGTCCTTCTTCGTTCCTGTGTCTGTCCCTTCGGGGAAATGTCACGCGATGAATACCGGAGTCCTGTTAGCCCGCTACAGCCCGGTTCACCGGAGTCCTGCTAGCCCAGTGCTACAGCCTGGATTCACTCGCTGATGACCGACACGTTCGATGCTGGGTCATGGATGCCTGTCCCTGTAAGTTTGTGCCACTTTGGGTTTACGACTAGCCATGTCAGCCCGGGCTCCTTATCATATAGATGCTAGCGACACTGTCATATACGTGTGCCAAAAGGCGCAAACGGTCCCGGGTAAAGGTAGGGCGACACCCGTGGGAATACCGTGCGTGAGGCCGCAAAGTGATATGAGGTGTTACATGCTAGATCGATGTGGCATTGAGTCGGGGTCCTGACAGCGTTGGTATCAGAGCTTGACTGCCTGTAGGATTACCAAGCCAAACTGGTCGATGTTGAGTCTAGAAATTCTTTAGTTATATGTAGGGGAATTGATTGTGGGATGGAACGTAAGGCTCTTTTTTCTCCTTATACCTCATGGCCTTCTGATCTGAGTCATCATCTTCTCTTCTATGGGGATTAAGAACTAGGCTATCTCTTCTTTCTATTAGGATCACGTGTTACTAATCAGTGGACTTATAAGATTGTTGGATTTAAGTCTCAGTTCAGTTCCTACTACTTCCGTATGTTAATTGTTGATCTCGAAACCTTGATATTGTGCTTCTGAGTGGTTATGCCACCATTTTTGTGAATGTCTCAAATCTTTTCTGAGCATTTACAGCCGTTATGCCGTCCGAGTCATCCCAGGTTTCTAAGTAGTCTGATGCATTTGCAAATCCTTTCTTCCCGTTTCAATGTTCCCATGGGCCAGATTAACCACACTAATCAGTGAGTTGAGGTACTCCGTTACCTTGACATATATGTTGGAGATATTATTATGACCCTAGGTGTCTTAGGGGATCATCTAGTAATTTAGCCATGATTTGTGTTCCCAGTGTGATGATTCTGGCCATCATTCTCGAAAGCATCCCGTGATGCTACTTAGTAATAGGTATTCTATTCCTGGGTTCTTGAACCCGAGATTCACTCTACCTACTTCATGTTGATAGTAATTGCTAGTGCCTTTAGGATATTAGTAACCTTTGCGATAGTCCTTGAAGTCCGTGGTATCTTCTTCTTCCAAATACCATGAACTACTTATGGCAGAAGTTCCTCGTTGAACTGAAATATCACAACAGGATTATTCTTGATGAGTTCTCCATTATATATTGTGGCTCTGCCAGTTCTACCTTTCTGCATGGGTTATCCGGAAGAAATATGTTGAACTTCGTTCGACATGCTAATCCATGCATCCACAACTCAGAAAATCATATGTTCTTTTGAGTTGTCCCATCTTAGTTGTTTCCGACCCTCGCCTATCAATTGATAGTCAAGAATATGCGTGCATTCGTTCGTCGATGCCTATTACCCTTGTGGTCCGCCAAGCCATTCTATTTCAGAATGAATAGGAGAAACAAACTCCAGAATCTCATCCATATCTAGGATTGGGTCAAAGCAATTGTATTCCGCAGATCAAAATGCCAATCCAGCTTCTGGTCTGTTCTACCTTGAAGTATTACCATCTTTATATCAGGAATATCATGGGAATTGCACACCATCTTATGAATTCTTGACGCAGTAATACTTCTGATCATCATTGATAATTTCTCGGTTTCCGTGTTATTGTAACCGGAATGCCGACAAATGAATCATGGCGTGTGAAATCAATACTGCTAGCAACTCCATTGCTTGGTAGTTAAATGGACGATAACCTCATTCTTAGCGTGTTGATTATTGAATCGTCACCCTAAGGTTGATTGTGCTACCTAGTCCTTATTTCTGGTGCACTCTCCGACCAGTGAGTTAGGATAGTGCCAATCCTTGCTTATTTGATCATATCGTCTTGCCCTGAAAAGTAAGATTGTTCTCGAGCTTAGTAACATACCGGTGGTTCATGATATTCCAAATTTCTTCTCGGAAGTATCACCAGGTTGTCGCCTGACCGCTATGTTGATCTTGTGATCAAGTTGGGTTCTTGTGAACCACCTTCTCTCCAAAAATCGGTGTTAGATATCCCTGAGCTAGTTGGTTAAGCTAGACAACAACTTGGAGAGTTGGAAGATAAAAGCTTGCCTGACTTAGTTCGTTCCAAAGGGATATTCTTGTGTAGGGTGTGCTGAAGAAAGATGATATCTTCATCGATTGGTCCTTGTGATCAGTTGCTGGACCTATTGTCTTATCAATCCTTTGATTTGAGTGTGGGCTATCGTCAAATCAAATCAGTACCAACGATGCTCGTAATGTTGTCTTATTCGTGGTTGATCCCTCGAGCATGCACCATTACATCTTTGGTCTGACCAATGCTATCACCGTGTTCACTTAACTATGGAATTCCTTTTAAAAGGAAACCTAGATGAATTGTTGTTGAGCCCATTGGCAACATCCTTATCTCCTCCATGATGTTGTTGAACATTAAGCTAGTGTTGGAAACTTTTGAAAGCATTTTCTTCATGCTAGCTCATGAAGTATTTGTTTGATGAAAGGAGTGACTTCCTCTTATACACGTGCATTTGGTGAAAGTTTCCGCCGTGAATTTGAGAAAGATTGTTTTGTTTCCTTTGGAATCATCCCAAATCAGTCATGCACACGTGCGAAGTATTCTGTAGTCTGGAGACTTGCAACCTTCATTCTATATGTGTCCCTAGCACACTAAGCCACTGATTGACTTGTTCAAGGAAAAGAAGTCTATGCTTGGGATCTAATCCATGGACTTGCGTAAAGACTTCGATATCCTCGATGATGGTTCTCCACCTGAACTCGGTAGTGTTTAATTATAAGACTGCTACGTGGCCATGCTTGTCTGGGACAACGTGTTCGCATGTTTGTAGCAGAACCAGCTCATGTTTTGGAGCTTACTATCGTAGCTCACTCCCCGAGAATCCCGCAACATTATCTCGTCGATTTGTGTTGCAAACTTTCATTTTTCTTTCTAGACTTGATGAGTCTGGGATATCCTGACACCAACCAGATCTGAATCTCAGGCAGATGTGATGGTTGGAACATTTCCCAAGAATTATAATATTGGTCTCTCAATAACCGGCAAGGTGGATGTCGTGGCCAACACACCCATCCGGTAGACCTATTATTATAGTATCTTGTTTGAGGAAGTTGGCCACCTCCCCATAGGGATTTCGTAGGATTACTCCCTAGTTGCCCCTATGGATTTTTGTGTTCCCGAAGTCCGACCTTTACTTCATGTTCTAGATACCAGATCATTTCTATGAATGGGTTACACTAGCACATCAAGGAGAACATTAGAAGCGGAGTGCTAAATGTCTCTCGGTCGATCATCCAGATTTTGTTCCTTGGCTTCGCTAAGGTGTAATCTGAGAAGTGTTATCTTCCTTTGCATCTGCATCATCCATCATCATTCATCGTGGTAGCAAGTTGTGTTGCCAGGATCCTTGACACGGATATTGGTAAAACCTTGATGAATGTGGAAATGCTCAAGTTCTGGAGAGCACGCTCAAGCGCTACGTGTTATCATCGGCACTAACTGGGTATGCTCTCAGTTTCCTCGGCAATGCTATGACCTTTTCAAACAGTGAATTCACTCTCTATTGTTGAGACTCTCCCCAGTTACTAGAATCATTCCCAGCATTTGCATTTTGTTCCCAGCTTGCACCGCCAATGTGCCATTCTACCATGGGTCTCTTCCATTTCCGGTGGTAAGCAAATTCATCCATTACGTTGTCTTCAACCAGGTAATCCACATCATCCAAGTCCGAGTATGCCATTCTACCGACCCCCCTCCAAACGATCGCTCGAGAATTGCCTCAGGCTGGTTTAAAGAGTTTCAATGATCTCTGAATCAAAGGTAATTCTTTTTGCCACTTAAGGGGATATATCTACGAGTCACCATCCCTAAGGTGCCTCGTTGTGGTATCATGGCAACTCAACTCCTTGCTACGTTGACAATCGATTACCACCTTCTTAAGCGTGAAATTGTTGTCCACCTAGTGAACCTTCGTCATCCGTCCCTTTCCACCCCTCTCGATGTGTATCTCGTGTCTCAACCCGAGAGATGGTCCTATGTCTCATTCTGTGAGTTGATCCTGAGTTGTTCGATCTTCGAGGAGATCGACCCTTTTAGAGTCTCCTTCTTCCCTCCATGTCATGTTGACAGGATTTCTCAGAGCAAGACTTCAAGACAATGATGGTGATCGAAACAACGTTCCTATGAAGTGCAACCTGGATCGTGAAGATTGTGCTAGTTTGCGCTCCCCCTTCACCTTACCCTACACTTGAATCTCGGGACGAGATTTTTGTTTAGTGGGGGTGAGTTGTCACAGCCCTAGAATATTGTTTGTAAATAGTTGCATCTTCATCCAGGCATCATATTTAAATTTCTGAAACTTGAACTGAGGAATTTTGGAAGCCTCAAAAACTTAAATAAAAGAGGGGCAAAGAACCCTGGAAAATGCATTCAATGTTTTCAAAATGGCCTTAAATAATGTTGGTTATATTTTGGCAAGGGTTTTGCACCAAACCAAAAATAATGAACATTTTTGAGGAATATTTTGAGCACTGAATTTAAATCATTACTTTATTTGCATTTGGAACTATATTCATAACTTGTATAGAATATATTTCCAAATACCCTGAAACATTTTATGTGCTTTTGGAAAAGTCCATTAAGCAGCATAAATATTTTCAGAGGAGTTTTTGGCATTGTTTGAATTATTTTTAAATTCAAAACAGTGGCAAAACAGATTAAATAAAAGAAAACGGAACTGAAATAGAAATAAAAGAGAGAGAGAGAAGGAAGTTACCTGGCCTCACCCGTGCAGCCCACTAGAGCCGGTCCAGCTCCTGTGCTGGTCCAGCACTGTGCGGCCCAGCCCACCGCAGTCGCCACCGTCTTCAACCTCCTGCCAGTAGGCAGGAGGGCGTGTGCCCGACGCGCGCGCGCATGCGCCGGCCACCTCATGCTTGCCGCTTGCTCCTGGACGTCGCTAGGTGCGCCACGCCACCCCCTCGGACCCCTCTCCCTCTTCCTCGAGGCCCCGCCCCTCTGCTCCCTCTCTCTCGCCCGAACCCGAACGCAGCCATCGTCGCCGACTAGAACCACCGCGGCCACAGGCCCTCCCTCGCCTCGCCGACGTGTCCATGGCCTCCGCCCCAACGCCCTCGTCCTCCCCGTCGACTCACTCGACGCCGGACGCCTCAAAACACCGTCACCGGTCTCTTCTTCATCGCCGGCCACCGCGGATCCCCATCGTCGACTCGTCGCCGTCCGGCCTTCCCCGAGCCCGCTTCGACGTCTGCTGCAACCGCCGTGAGCCACCGAACCTTTTCCCCCTCTCCGTTCTCGCTCTCGTGCGCCGTAGCCGCCACCCCTTGCTCGCCCGTACGCACCGCCGCCTATGACCGCCGCCGACGAGTCTCCGGCCACCTAGCGGTCCGGCCGTTGTGCTCAACTCCCTTCCCGCGCCACGTAGAGCACATAAGTGCCCCGCACGAATCTCCCCGGCCACCGTAGCGTCGACCCCGAGCTCACCCGAGCTCCGGCGACCGCCAAGGTCGACGCCGGCGACAACTCCGGCCACCCCCGCACCCAACACCTGCACCACTCGACGCGCGAGTCCACCAGCGTCACGTAGATGCCCTCCGCCGGCCGTTTGGTCGCCGGAGATGCAAAACCGAGGCTCGCCGCCGCGGTTGGCCTCGCCGGCGTCAAGTCGCTGCTGGGGTTGACCCCGTTGACAGTTGACTTACTGGGCCCAGTTTGACCCTGGGTCACTGACATGCGGGCCCTGCCCGGCTAATTAAGTTAGGTTAGTATTAACTAAGCTAGGTTAGTTTAGTTAGACACTGACACTCGGGACCCACCGGTCAGAGTTTGACCGGACTGTGCCACGTTGACCTGCTGACGTCATCATGACTTCAGGCTGACGCAGTAATTGTTTTCTGGAGTTTTAAATAAATCAGAAATGATTTATTAAATTCAGAAAATGCCCTAAACTTCAATAAATCATAGAAAATTAACCGTAACTCCAAATTAAATAATTTATATATGAAAAATTATTAGAAAAATTCGAGGAATCCATCTGTACCATTTTCATGCATGTTAGAACAACTTATAGCTGCTGTTTAGCACAAATCAATTAAATGGCATATGAATAATCACATATGGAGTTTGAATTTGAATCTTATATTCAAACCAACTTCATTTAATCTGTTGCTAGTTGCATTAGCCCAAAACACATTCATTTTGCCATGTCATGATCATGCATCATATTGTGCATTGCATTGATTGTGTTCCCTTCTGTGTTGCCGGTATTTGTCCCCTCTCGATAGACGTGATACCGATGATATGATCGTTGACACTGATGAAGACTCAATGTTATCTTCAGAAGTGCCAGGCAAGCAAAACACCCTTGTTCATTCCGATAAAACCCCACTCTCTCGCTTCTGCTCTCTTTTACTGCATTAGGGCAACAACGACATATTTGTTACTTGCTGCGGTAGCTGAACCCCTTTATCCTTTGCATGACCTGTCATTGCCACAGTAAATAGATGAAACCCACTAGCATGAGTAGGAGTTGTTTGAGCCCTGTTGTGCCTACTCATTCATGCTTGTTTGTCATGCCTGCTACTGCTTAGTGTCGAGTCAGGTCTGATTCTTCCGGGATGAATCAGAGGTGTGTGAACATGTCCTACTGTGCGTGAGCTAAGTGTGTGGACACGATTTGGTAAAGGTAGTGGTGAGAGGCCATGTAGGAGTACATGGTGGGTTGTCTCATTGCAGCCGTCCTCAGGAACTGAGTTCTGTGTTTGTGATCCATGATTCAGCTACTACCACGCATTGGGCCCGAAACCAATGGACCCTCTCGGCTTCTTGATCACCCTTGTCCTCTGTCCAGGAGTTGCAAGTAGTTTCTGGTGTTTGTAGTATGCTGGAGGCCGTGGGCAGCGCTGACCGTAGGGGTGGGCTGTGATGCGGTAGGCACGTGGCACGGTGTACCGGGCGCCCGTTTGGTGTCTCGGGAACCCTGTTCACATCGTTTGGGGCTGTGAGCGAAACTCCGGCCGGATCTCCTCATGGATGGAACCCGAATAGGCGATAAACCTGGACTAGAGACTTAGGTGATTAGGTAGGTCGTGGCCGACACCCACGTTGGGCTTCCGCTTGAAGGTTGCCGAGTACATGTCGTGTAAACGGCGGTAAGTGGTGAGAGCGTGTGTGAAGAAGTACACCCCTGCAGGGTTAACATCATCTATTCGAATAGCCGTGTCCGCGGTAAAGGACTTCTGGGTTGCTTATATCAGTTCATAGACAAGTGAAAATGGATACTCTAAAATACGCAAAATAAGCGTGAGTGCTATGGATGGTGTTCTCGTAGGGAGACGGGAGCGGTTCCATAGTGGTGTATTGGTTGGTGAATATGTGGACTCGTGTGCGCCACCTCAAAAGAGTTACTTGCAGTCGTAGTTTAGGATAGCCACCGAGTCAAAGCTGGCTTGCTGCAGTTAAACCCCACCACCCCTTTGTTGATAATGATGCATATGTAGTTAGTTCTGATGTAAGTCTTGCTGGGTACATTTGTACTCACGTTTTCCTATTTTATGTTTTTGCAGAGACACTTCAGTCTCACTAGTAGTTCCGCTTGGACTTCGACGTTTAGCTTGTTACCTCAGCTACGATCTTGTGCCCTCGGCAGTATCTGGTAGATAGTCAGGCTTCTCAGCCTTTTTCATTTATAGTTGTCTGTACTCAGACATGATAGCTTCCGCTTGTGCTTTGACTTGTATACTCTGAATGTTGGGTCATGAGACCTATGTTTGTAATATCTCGCTCCTCGGAGCCTAATGAATAAATACTTGAGTCATAGAGTCATGTTGTGATGCCATGTTGTGTTTGCACATATCGAGCATATTGTGTGTATGTTATTGAAATGCTTGGTATGTGTGGGATCTGACTATCTAGTTGTTTATCCTTAGTAGCCTCTCTTACCGGGAAATGTCTCCTAGTGTTTCCAATGGTAGCTTGCTACTGCTCCGGAACACTTAGGCTGGCCGGCATGTGTCCTTCTTCGTTCCTGTGTCTGTCCCTTCGGGGAAATGTCACGCGATGAATACCGGAGTCCTGTTAGCCCGCTACAGCCCGGTTCACCGGAGTCCTGCTAGCCCAGTGCTACAGCCTGGATTCACTCGCTGATGACCGACACGTTCGATGCTGGGTCATGGATGCCTGTCCCTGTAAGTTTGTGCCACTTTGGGTTTACGACTAGCCATGTCAGCCCGGGCTCCTTATCATATAGATGCTAGCGACACTGTCATATACGTGTGCCAAAAGGCGCAAACGGTCCCGGGTAAAGGTAGGGCGACACCCGTGGGAATACCGTGCGTGAGGCCGCAAAGTGATATGAGGTGTTATATGCTAGATCGATGTGGCATTGAGTCGGGGTCCTGACACTCAGATCAGAATGCCATGAGGTAAAGGAGTAAAAAGAGCCTTACGTTCCATCCCACAATCAATTCCCCTACATATAACAGCATTTCTAGACTCAACATCGACCAGTTTGGCTTGGAGAACCTACAGGCAGTCCGGATATGATGCCAACACTGTCAGGACCCCGACTCAATGCCACATCGATCTAGCATGTAGAGACGGCTTATTTTTTAAGCCGCCAAAAGAACTGGCCCTAGGAGTAGTAGCTAGGGATACTAGGAGTAGTAGCTAGGGATCGAGTGTGCGAGATGAACCGGAGAAAGTAAATGCAGAGAGATGACATGTAAAAAATACGGAGGGATGTGATGGTTGCTTGTCCGTTTATTTTACCAGGCCACTTATTACTGGCAGTGGTTGGGTTTTGTGATATGATGGATTTACTGCCGCGCCACGAGCGGGTTGAGACTCCCATGCAGCGCCGCCCTCTACACTTGTACTACATCGGTCGTGGTTTATTAGTCCCCCATTGAATTTGACTGAAGATTTAACTGACAAAATGTTAGTGCATGTCAACAAAAACTATATCGTTGGATTCGTATTTGAACATAGTTTTCAATGATATAGTTTTAGATGACATGCATCAGCATTTATCGTACTATATATAATGTTAGTTCAATTTTTGGTCATACTAATCTATAGTCGTAAGGTGCCCGTGCATTGCACGGAAGAGTGATATGCATTGATCGGGGAGTTGTTTATTTTGACAAAGGATGTGGGAGTCATCTCTTGTGTAACAGGCATCGATAGGTTTCTTCGTATATTATTTCATCTCTAGAGCTCACAAACATCCGGGTGAAATAGATAAAAAGGTATCTTTTGCAAACAAAAGCGTTCAACTGTTCAACCTGCATCCAAAACTTGTGAAGAAATAACACTTATTGTGCTTTGCAAGAAATGATCTTTAAGAATTAGTTTTTGAGTATGAATTGTTATACATGTTGGCTACATATGACATGGCACTTTCTTATAGTCAACAGTTGGCTATACTATTAAGTATTAACCATGCCCTTATACACCTAGATGGATGGATTAAATCAGGATGACTTGGAAGGGGCAGAGGAGATGTACGAAATGGTTCATAGTAAGTCTTTCACCAGTACTATAGTAAAAATTCATACAAAGAAGATTCTAGACTAAACTATAAATGGATACACTTTTATTCATGCGCGATACTCCAATAGAGCAAGATCATCCATGGAAGTCTCCACATGCTTAGACAGTGGATTACACTAAGCGAAGACTAATGATCAACATTTAACTGGATAATGCGTATGTCCAGGTGAACCTCCTTGGAGTCCCCGTGCATCGCGTTGGGGGGTAAATCATACCATGCATCTCCCATGTCCACATCAATGGGAAGGTCCCAGCTCTACACAGTCCTAGTCAGCATGATGGAGCCGGTGTCGCCGCCCACATACCTCGGAGGGGTAGTAACAGTGAGCATGCACCCGTACATCAGCCTCGTGTCAGTGTTAGTGTCAGCGGCGTCGCCCCTGACGCACACTACAGAGACGGGATGGCGGCCTGCGCGGGCCTCGCTGGTGCCCACGATCAAGAGGAAGACGCTGCCGTCCTCCTCCGAGACTAGTAGGCGGCGGTGATCCTCCAGCGACTCCGACATGGTGAATGGGTAGCACGTCTCGTACTTGATGTTCTCCGCCAAGGGACAGTAGTGACCATTGCACGCATCCATGAGGTGATGCACGATGTCTGCCAGCGAACCCCAAAACGACATTGGGCACTCATAGCAGTAGATGAAGTGCTCCTTGGAGGCATTGACTAGGCCATCCATGAAATGGGAGTGGCTGTAGGGGACGTTGCGCCAGTTGAATATATGAGCAAGTTACTACGAGATTTAATCTGAATAAGCACAAAATAAATCATGACGGCTATAACAGAGATTAAACTAATCATTTGGACTAGCATAGTAGATGAACGGATAGAATCTAGTAGGGTACAGAGTAGAAACATGAATTCTACCACGATTTCAAACAGGAAGGACAAAAACACATATGGTGCAACGGGAGCAGCACCGTTGGCGTTGAGGTTGTCGCCCATGTCGTTGAGGAAGAGGTTGCCGAGGTCGGGGAAGAAGTCGTCGTCGGTGAAGTCGTGGCAGCCAGCAGTTGCGAGGGTGCACTCCCCAAATTTCAACAACGCCCGCCGAATGGAGCGTAGGAGGGAGTGGCTGTCGGGGACGTTGCGGCCGTCGAATGGAGCACAGGAGTAGCACACAAAGCAGTAGATGGTGCTCCTCCCTAAGTCTCTATCTCTACTCTTATCTCGATCTCTACTCTTATCTCTATCTCTACTACTCTTCTTTGTTTTCTTATAACAAATCGAATAGTACTGCACCGTCCGCTGCACGCCCGGCTGAACACGCCTCCTCGCCTCCATCATCACCAACTGAGTCTTTTATAGGGGTATGCGTAGAGAAAAAACCGAGTTGGTGATGATAGTGCTGTGCAATTGATACATCCATTTTGCATCATGCTTTTATATCGATATTTATTGCATTATGGGCTATTGTTACACGTAATGTCACAATACTTATGCCTATTCTCTCTTATTTTGAAAGGTTTGCATGAAGAGGGAGAATGCCGGCAGCTGGGATTCTAGGCTGGAAAAGGAGCAAATATTAGAGACCTATTCTGCACAACTCCAAAAGTCCTGAAACTCCACGAAAGTCATTTTTGGATTTAATAATAAATATTGAGCAGAAGAAGTACCAGAGGGTGCCCACACCCTGGCCACGAGGGTGGGGGCGCGCCCTACCCCCTGGGCGCGCCCCTGCCTCATGGGCCCCCTGGCAGCCCTTCGGTGGCCATCTTATGCTATATGAAAGGTTTTACCCTGGAAAAAATCATAAGCAAGCTTACGGGACGAAACTCCACCGCCACAAGGCGAAACCTTGGCGGAACCAATCTAGGGCTCCGGCAGAGCTGTTCTGTGTGGGAAACATCCCTCCGGGAGGGGGAAATCATCACCATCATCATCACCAACGATCCTCTCATTGGGAGGGGGTAAATCTCCATCAACATCTTCACCAGCACCATCTCCTCTCAAACCCTAGTTCATCTCTTGTATCCAATCGTTGTACCAAAACCTCAGATTGGTACTTGTGGGTTGCTAGTAGTGTTGATTACTCCTTGTAGTTTATGCTAGTTGGTTTATTTGGTGGAAGATCATATGTTCAGATCCTATATGCATATTAATACCCCTCTGATTATGTACATGAATATGCTTTGTCAGTAGTTACGTTTGTTCCTAAGGACATGGGAGAAGTCTTGCTATAAGTAGTCATGTGAATTTGGTATTTGTTCGATATTTTGATGAGATGTATGTTGTTTCTCCTCTAGTGGTGTTATGTGAACGTCGACTACATGACACTTCACCATTATTTGGGCCTAGAGGAGGCATTGGGAAGTAATAAGTAGATGATGGGTTGCTAGAGTGACAGAAGCTTAAACCCTAGTTTACGCGTTGCTTCGTAGGGGGCTGATTTGGATCCATATGTTTCATGCTATGGTTAGGTTTACCTTAATACTTCTTTTGTAGTTGCGGATGCTTGCAATAGGGGTTAATCATAAGTTGGATTCTTGTCCAAGAAAGGGCAGTACCCAAGCACCGGTCCACCCACATATCAAATTATCAAAGTAACGAACGTGAATCATATGAGCATGATGAAAACTAGCTTGACGATGATTCCCATGTGTCCCTAGGAGCGCTTTTCTCTATATAAGAACTTGTCTAGGCTTGTCCTTTTCTACAAAATGGATTGGGCCACCTTGCTGCACCTTATTTACTTTCATTGCTTGTTACCCGTTACAAATTACCTTATCACAAAACTATCTGTTACCGATAATTTCAGTGCTTGCAGAGAATACCTTACTGAAAACCGCTTGTCATTTCCTTCTGCTCCTCGTTGGGTTCGACACTCTTACTTATCGAAAGGACTACGATAGATCCCCTACACTTGTAGCTCATCAGCAATGCACGTGCATCTTGCTAATTTTTTTGCATATAATTCCAAACACCACATAGACACGGTCTTTGACCATTTTACAACTATGTTAGTATCATTGTTAGTGGTCAGCCGGTGCAAGTTATAGCCCCAGGTGTTTTAACCTTCTTTTAGTAATGATATCTGGCGATTGTTTGGCACGAGCTCAATCCTGGAAATCCCACGTAACCGTCAGATTTCCATCCGACGGTGGCCTGTTTTTAAGCCATAGTATTTGACAAAACCGCCACCCTTACACACGTACTGTAACTGCGTCGCGGGCGTTTGCAACTGCCATGTCTCCCAGCGAATGTTTGCTGGGGATTGGAGTTAGCACCGGTGGCGGTTCATAGTCATTCCATGCTCGGGCGTTGAAGTTTGCAACTATTTTAAATTAGAATATACTACTCCTCCGATGCTAGTAGTAGAGCAGAGTCCTACTCCACTACTACTCTACTCAAGCAAGTTACGGCATAGTAGTAGGTACTGTAGGGAGTACCAGTACTGTGATCACTCAAGCAAGTTGTCTGACATCGATATGACCCTATGCTGCTGGTATGTGTCTCGTAAGTCAAGCGGCATGTTGTAGTCATCATCACCTGTCCACTTCCCGCAGCACATATTCGCATCGCCATCTTTGTCCGCACATAATCTCGTCCAATCTTCCATCCCCGCTAAGGAGCCTCTCCCCTCGTCCGAAACCCAAGCACTAACAATGGCCGAACCGAGCAGCGTCTGCCGAAAGAGTGGTTGGAATTCGCTCCCCACAAAGGTAATCAAGCTCGTTGTTTCGCGTGTGGAAAATCTCAGTACCATGCCGCTCGCCGTGTGCTCGTCGGGGCTGTACCGTTACTCAAAGCCCTCAGGCCGGAGCTTTTTAAGCCAGCTCCTTGCTTGCTGATGCTGCCTGATTTTCAGAAACGGCATGTCACGCAACATAATGATCGTAGGGTGGCGAGCATCAACCCCCTTGACTGCGATCTGATCCCCGTCACCCTCAACTATATTAACAGTATGTACCGGGTCGTCATGAACATGTCTTGGATGGTGCTCGTCGATGGTCGTGGCAGCTGGATGCTCGTGGAGGTCTACACCCGGCGATTGACCCCCCTTCCTTCGATTAACGCTGCACTGCTTTGGCATGGCAGCCCAGAATACTCGGAATCTTACAGTAGCCAACATGATACCAAATTTTGATTTGCTCAAGGTTGTAATCTGCCAAGTGCCCACAAGATCTGCAAATTACAAAGACTTCAGGCTAATTGCATTCTTCAACCATGGTCTCGCCTATCTGACATGTCACTGCGGTAAGTGGATAAATCTGCACGTCCATTGTAGGATCATGCATCCTCCATGGTTCTCTGATGCCATTGAACACAAGGGCTTCATTTACGCTGTCGACTCCTTCTATGGCTGGACGTATTGCTGGCCTACTCAAGTCATCGCTACAAATGGCTTGTCGGTGCGAGGACGACACCTATGGGATCACGAGAATCCCTACTACGGTTGCGGGGTGCGGGGTTGTGAGAAGGGTGGATCAAATAGATAGCACACGGGTTCTTTATCCAGGTTCGGGCCGCGAGGATGCGTAAAACCCTACTCCTGCCTTGATGATTTGTTTATCTGTGTTCTTGAGCTAGTAATGGGGCGTGAGGAGCTCCAAAAAGCCGAATCCCCCTCCTGGTCGCCTTGGGCCTCCTTTTATAGGGAAAAGGGGTTGCCAAAGTGACACACAGGAGGTGGAAAGGGCACAGTGATATGAGTTTATCCCTCGCATTACATGACAAGGCGCATTTAATGCATCGTGCTTAGGTGTCCTTGCTTTATCGGGGGCGGGGAAGAGCCCAGTCTTGTCCGTTGCCGATCCCTTTCGCGTCGACACGCGCCCTGGCCAGCGGTGCCCGTGGCGCCATGTAGGCAGGCAGGTAGCTGAGGTGGTGCAGCGGTGGGTCTCCATGAAGATCTGCTTGCCGCCACACAGGTGCCTGCCCAACTGGTTGGGTCGGCGGCTGCATGAGAACGATGGTGGAGGTTGGAATTGGCGTGGGCCTGATGGTGGCCCTACGGGTGTCCTTGGCAAGGGCCTCGCCGTAGCACCGACAAGGGTCTTGCCGGGGCTCCGGCAATGGTCTTGCCGTGGCGCCCGCTGTTATCCCCGGCAAGGCTCTTGCCGGGGGCCTTGCGGTCCCCCTAGGCTGGGATCCCGCCAAGGGTCGTCATCTTCTATAGTGTGTATCTGATCTTGAATGTCTTCACAAAGATCTGCATGCCACCACGGGGATGTCTCCCGAATCCTTGCCCCACGGGGGCAGTGAACTCAAGGGTGATTCGCGCCGTAGGTGTGGGGTGAGCTGCCACGGCAAGGGTCTTGCCGGGTTGGCTAAAACCGCCCCCGGCAAGGATCTTGCCGGGGGAGTCCGCTTCGTCCCCCTCGCTCTTTGTGGTCTTGGTCTTGGCGTCGTTCTGCTTCTTTCGAGCTTCGGCCTTACCTTGGCTCACCTCCCTTGCCTTGCCCGGTGCGGTGGCGTCCGTGGCTCGGACTGCCCGTGCACAGTTATAGGGGTACAAAAAAGTGTACCCCTCTTTTTGTACACCGATAGGAGACCCCGGGCCTGGGCCACACGTAAGCGCAATCGCGTCATTAGGCTAGGCCCAAAAACGGTGCGCGGGCAGGCGGGGTAGGTTTTACCACGGTAAGTTTCTTCGTGCGCTGCGCTTCTCATGCCTCCCGCCCGTGGCTCGGCGTGGGGAGGCGTGTGTGACATGGGCAGCATGCATGGGGCTGAGCTCTGCGCGCATGCATCACGTCGTAGTAAAAGGGGGCGGTTCGCGCCTTCCCCATAAATGGAGGGAGGTGTGGAGGCTCGGCCCATTTACTGAACGGGGCCGGGGCGTGGTCTTCAAGGCGTCCACCCCCCATGATCACGGGGTGGGAAGAGGTCACCTCACCTGTCGCCTCGGTCCGCATGCCTGCCACGTGGTTCTCACGCGCTCAGGGTGGCGAACGGTGGAGGCGGGGAACCGGGCCGTCACGGGCCGGGGCAGCGAGTTGGCCCCAGTTCCCTGCGCCTTCCGCGTCTTGATTGGGTGAGTGGGGTGGCCGAGCCCCCATCCCGGCTCTTTATAAAGAGCGGGGGGAAGGAGATGGCGTCCCGCACTCTTCCATCTTCTCTTTCCTTCAGCTTCTGCTCCCTCCCCCTCCCTCCGTCCGCCATGGAGAGAGGGAATCCTAGTTCTTCAACGGTGGTGGCGAGGGTCGCTGCTCGACAACGCGTCCTCCCTTCCCCTTTACCCGTGGTGGCAGAGCCCGCCGCGAGGGGAAGGGGGAGGGGGCGAGGCCGTGGGCGAGGCCCAGGTGCTCAGGGAAGAGGAGAACCAGGCGGCGCGCCGGCCTTGCCTTCGCCAGTAGTTCCTCCCCCCATGGAGGGCCATGTTGGGGATGACCCTTGCGAGTTCTTTGTCAGAATACGCCGGTCGCCTCGCCGTCGTCTTCGTCTCCCGACTCCATTCGCGAGCAAGATGGAGCTGGATCCGCCGGAGTCCCTGCGGTTGCACATGAGGGGCTGTTGGATCAGTGGTACGCGAGCTCGCGTCGACTTCCCAGCCCCTCAAGTGATGTATCTTGGCCAAGGGTGGAAGACGTTCACTCATATCCACCGCTTGACGGCGGGGCTCACCCTCCATTTCAAGCTGATGGAGGATGGCCTCCTCTCCGTCAAGGTCTTTGGGTGCTTCGGGACTCGGGCACGGTGCTGCGTGGAGAGCTCTTCTGATAGCGAAGACTCCTCCTTGGGCGGGAGTGATGAGGAGGATAGCGGCAGCGACGATGAGGGTAGCGGGTGGCAGGATGACGGGTCCGACTAGGTGTTGGGCGCCGCTCCGTGCGGCACCGGCGATCCCATCATCCGCGTCGCCGGCTTCCTGAACTTCTCGGGGTCGTCTCCTTGGGCGGTTGGCGTTGGGAGGCTACGGAAGAGGAAGAGGGCGGGCGGCAAGGCCGTCAAATCGGAGTACGCGGGCACCGATGCCTTCGATGTGTGCTGACATCCTGCCGCCTCGTCTTCGAGCTCTGCTTTCGGTGCCATCATCGCCATCCAGCCTTCGGACGGTCACGGAGATGTTCTCTTGGTGCCTCCTGCCACCCGTAGCTCGCCTAGGCGCTCCCTTTTGCCCTTTTCGCCTCCTTGACCTGCCTCCTGAGGAGAGGGACAAGAAAGGGGTTACGGGCACCTTATCTCTTTTTAGTTTGTAAGCCTTTAAGCTTTAGCTGAATTTAAAACTTGTAATCCCGCCATTCATGTTCATCATTCCCTATGGGCTGTACCTGAGTGGAATGTTTTTAATGACAAAGGGATGCTTGCCGGGTCATTTGTTTGCGGGTAGAACCCACGACAAGGAGTAAATCCTTGATATCCTTAAGATAAACATTTCCTTGCCCGGCAACAGGCCCTGCCGTTTTCCCACTTCGCTCGACCCTTCTCACGCTTTCGGAGGAGGCAGGGATGAGGTGGGTTCGGGCTCCTCATTTCATCCTTTTGTCGCCGCGACTATGACTAAACCTGGCCCCAGGAACGAGCCCTAGGGCCTAGAGTTTTTAGGAGAGCACGACAGCTTTGGAAAACACGAGGTTTCACATACCTCAGTCCATGAGGGAATGCATGATAAGGGATGAAGAACTTATCTGAAGTTGTAGCCCCCGGCAACTCTGGTTTGTCGTGGGAGAATCCTTGTACTTGCAGCCCCCGGCAATACTGGCTTGCCGGGGTCTAGATGCCGGTCTGTCCTTCTTTTCTTTTTCGTCCTCAAGTGATCCAGCAAGGATATCTGGGAGTCCTACGAACCAAAGAAGACAAAGGAACAGTGAAGAGACGCACACTCGACCTCTAAGCTAGGGGTTAGTCGCCGCTTAAGCACTATCAACCCTAACCAAGGACGACACTTGACCTAGCATGCATGCTATAACTTAGGGCGCCAGCGCTTCATTTATTTATGCTCAGGGTCTGCGCCTGGCTTTGTACAAAGGGTTACATGCATCATCGGCAATGCTTGTACAAAAGGTGGCTTGCCGGGGGGCCCGGCAAGCCGCGCCTCACGGGTAAAACTTGCGAAGATGCTCAATGTTCCAGGAATTACTCACCGGAACAACATCTTCGGTCTCCAGTCGGACTGCGCCGGGCCTGGTGACTCGTATTACCTGATAAGGGCCTTCCCACTTTGGTGTCAACTTGTTGGAATTCTTGGCCGATTGAACGCGCCGAAGGACAAGGTCGCCTTCCTCAAGGCTCCGAGCATGAACCTTGCGGCTATGGTAGCGACGCAAGGCTTGCTGGTAGCGTGCCGCTCTTACAGCTGCCCGAAGACGATCTTCCTCAAGGAGCACTGCGTCATCTTGCCGCAGTTGCTCTTGCTCAAGCTCGTCATAAGCGAGCACTCGAGGTGACCCGTATATGAGTTCAGTGGGGAGAAGTGCTTCCACCCCGTATACCAGGGCAAAAGGTGTCTGGCCAGTGGCTCGATTTAGCGTCGTCTTGATCGACCAAAGAACCGTCGGCAACTCATCAATCCAGTGCCTTCCACTCTTGTGCAGCCTGTCAAAGGTCTTGGTCCTCAAGCCTCACAGTACTTCAGCATTTGCCCTCTTAGCTTGACCATTGCTTCGCGGGTGAGCAACGGAAGCAAAACAGACTTTGCTGCCGAGGTCTTGGGTATATTGCATGAAGGTGAGGCTTGTGAACTGGGTGCCGTTGTCGGTGATGACCCTGTTAGGTACGCCAAAATGGCACACCAGTCCCTTGAAGAACTTGACGGCTGACTGAGCTATGACCTTCCTCACTGCCTCCACCTTTGGCCACTTTGTGAACTTGTCGATCGCAATGTACAAGTACTCAAAGCCCTCGACAGCGCGGGGGAAAGGGCCCAGTATGTCGAGCCCCTAGACCGAGAAGGGCCAGGAGAGAGGAATGGTTTGAAGGGCTTGGGCTGGCTGATGGAGCTTCTTTGAATGGAACTGACATGCTTCACACCTGGTGACTAGTGTCGTCGCATCCTGGAGGGCGGTGGGCCAGAAGAAGCCTTGCCGGAATGCCTTGCCGGCAAGGGCCCTTGACCCAATGTGGGATCCACATATGCCTCCGTGTATCTCCGCCAATAGCTCCAGTCCTTCCTCTCGAGGGATACACTTCAATTTCACACCGTTCGGCCTCTTTCTGTACAGGACGTCATCGATGAACTGGTACATGGTAGAGCGACGGGCTACTTTCTCCGCTTCTTCCTGCTCCTCGGGAAGTTCCCCTGTTTGGAGGAATCGGAGGGTATGCTGTGCCCATGCTGGAGCCTGGGGCTCGACGGCGAGGGCTAAAGGCATTTCCTCCGCCATAGGAGCGGCTGTCTCGACGGTAAGAGCTTGACGCTCCGCCGGAGCCAGTCATCCCATGGCAGGCTCAGTATCCTTGGCAACACCCTTGCTGGCGGCTCCGGGAAGCTCGGCGGGAAAGTACTTGCCGGGCCCTGATATCCTCCTCTTATTCTGCTTTGTTGACGGATCAACGGATGGCTGAGTTAGCTGAAGCACAAAGGTACCTGGTTCCACGGGTAGCTTGAGGGCAGCGCGTTTGGACAGGTAATCAGCGATATCGTTCTCCGCTCGGGGAATGTGTTCAGCCTGTATACCGTCGAAACGCTCTTCTAGCTTTCTCACTTCATCGATGTAGGCCTTCATCAATGGGCTCTGGTAATCCTTGTTGACTTGCTTGACGACAAGCTGCGAGTCCCCCCTGACGATGAGTTTCTTGATTCCGAGGTCCGCCGCGATCCTAAGACCGGCAAGCAGCCCTTCGTACTCTGCCGTATTGTTGGTTGACACCTCCCTAGGGAAGTGCATCTGGAGCACGTACTTGAGGTGCTCCCCAGTGGGCGCGACAAGTAGTACGCCAGCCCCGGCGCCTTGTAAGGAGAAAGCTCCATCAAAGTACATGATCCAATCACAACTTGCTTCCTTGCCGGGGAGAGCAGTCTCTTGGGCTTCTTCGTCAGGCGTTGCGGTCCATTCTGCAATGAACTCCGCTAGGACTCGACTCTGAATTGTCGAGGTACTTTCAGACTTGAGGCCAAAGCTGGACAGCTCCAGTGCCCATTCCATAATTCTTCCCGTCGCATCCGGATTGTGCAATATCCGCTGCAGAGGGAAGCGAGTGACGACAGTGATCTCGTGAGCCTGGAAGTAGTGACGCAGCTTCCTCGAGGCCATAAGAAGGCCGAAGAGCAGTTTCTGCACGCCGGAGTACCTCGATCTAGCCCCATGCAGGAGGGAACTAGCAAAGTAGACCGGGTGCTGCATCATTTTCTTCTTCGGGAGCACGTCAACTGGCTGTGTCGTCTCTGCATTAGTGGTGTCGGGCTTTGCTGCTGCCATATCCTCGTCGTTAACCTCTCTCTGTGCCACCAGCGCGGCGCTGACCACCTGGTCTGTTGCCGCTAGGTATAGCAGCAACGACTCCTGTGGCCTAGGCGCAACTAGTATTGGCGCAGAGGAGAGGTACTTCTTCAAACCTTGCTATGCTTCCTTGGCTTCTGGCGTCCACTCCATCGGGCCCGCCTTTTTCAGGATCTCGAAAAAGGGAAGGGCACGCTCGGCAGACTTGGAAATGAACCTGCCCATGGCGGCGATGCAACCAGCAAGCCGACGAACATCCTTGATTCGCTTGGGTGCTTCAATCTGCTCTATAGCTTTGATTTTGTCCGGATTGGCCTCTATCCCACGTTGTGACACCAAGAACCCGAGAAGCTTGCCGGACGGGACGCCCAAGACGCACTTCTCAGGGTTCAGCTTGAGATTGATCTTGCGCAGGTTTGCAAATGTTTCTTGCAAATCTGGTATGAGGGTTGCGCTGTCCTTGGTTTTGACCACTATGTCATCCATATAAGCCTCCATATTTCTATGGAGCTGGGGTTCAAAACCAATCTGGACCGCCCTTGCAAACGTCGAACCAGCACTCTTCAACCCAAAAGGCATCCGCATGAAACAATACGTACCACATGGGGTGATGAATGCTGTTTTCTCTTCGTCTTCTCTTGTCATGAAGATCTGGTGGTAGCCGGAGTAGGCGTCGAGGAATGACAGCAGATCACACCCAGCCGTGGAGTCAACAATCTGGTCGATGCGCGGCAACGGGAAGGGGTCTTTAGGGCAAGCCTTATTGATATCTGGGTAATCAATACAAAGTCTCCACTTCCGATTTGCCTTGCGCACCACGACCGGATTGGCCAACCACATCGGAAGGAGCACTCCTCTTACCAAACCCGCTGCTTCCAATTTCCGGATCTCTTTAGTAATGAACTCTTGTCATTCCAAAGCTTGCTTTCTGACCTTCTGCTTGACGAGCCGCGCATGAGGGCAGACAACAAGGTGGTGCTCAATCACCTCCCTGGGAACACCGGGGATGTCGGAAGCTTGCCATGCAAACACGTCGACATTCGCCCGCAGGAAGGTGACGAGCGCGTCTTCCTATTTTTCATCAAGGGTGGAGCTTATGGTAAAAGCTCCTCCCGTGCCGTCCTCATTGATAGAGACCTTCTTGGTTCCCGGCGGCATGGCCCTGGGCTTCTTGTTACCGCCGGTGGAGCTCTCTGGCACGTCCTCGACGGCAGCGCTACACTCCGAAGAGGTGCGCTTGTCGGAGTGGGTGTCCGAGGTCTCACCGGTCTTCTTCTTCTTCTTCCCTCCCGAGGTCCCAGCGGCAGGAGCAAGTGCCCTAGTGGCGGCAGCTGCCGCAACTGCTTGCTGGTATAGTTGGTCAGCGCAAACCAGGGCATCTTTCTTGTCGGAGGGGATGGTGATGATCGTCATGGGTCCTGGCATCTTCAGGGTGTTGTAGGCGTAGTGTGATGCCGCCATGAACTTGGCCAGCACGGGGCGGCCAAGGATCCCGTTGTAGGGAAAGGGGATCTTGGCAACATCGAACACGATCCTCTTCGTCCTGAAGTTCAGGTCGCTCCCAAAGGTCACGGGCAGCGTGACCTTTCCCTTGGGTTGGCTTCTTCCCGGGTTGACCCCCTGAAATGTGCCCGTCTCTTCGAGGTCTCCATCAGGAATCTGTAGTTTCTCGATCACGGCAGGCGAGATCAAGTTCAGACCGGCCCCGCCATCGACTAGCATCTTCGTCACCTTGAGGTTACGTATTGTTGGTGAAACCAACAATGGCAAGAATCCGACTACAGTAGTGCGATCAGGGTGGTCCTCAGTGTCAAAAATGATAGGTGTGCTGGACCACTTCAGCGGCCTTTGGGCATCAAACGACGGCTCTGTCGCTGTAATCTCTCGCGCCCACTGTTTAATCCAGCGGTGAGAAGTGTGCAGCGAGGCGCCGCCGTCGATGCACATGGCCTCTGTAGCTTTCTGAAACTCTTGGTCGCCGGATTCGTCGTCCTCTTCGTGATCGTCGTCTTCTGGCTTTCTGTCACGGCCCCGGGCGCGCCTCTCCTGTTGCTTATCCTTGCCGCGACGGCCCGCCTGGCTGTCACGCTTCTTGCCGGACCCCTCAGCACCGTCTGGGCCCTTCTCCTTGTCCCGCCTCTCATACTCAGCCCTCTGCTTCTCAGCGAGGAGCTCAACCTGTCGGCAGTCCTGGAGAGCATGGCCCTTGGTGCAATGGATCTTGCAGTATCGCTTGTCGGAGTTTCCCGGCTTCTTGGCAGCCGCCAAGGCCTGGCAGGCGACACACCCGGCAACCTCCTTGCCGGGGTCATCTGCCTTGGTTTTCTTGGTGGAGTCGGCGTCTTCGGATCCCTCAACGGGAAGCACGGCTTTTCCTTTGCGCTTCCTGTTGCGGCGCCGACTTTCTTCGCCGGGGCGGTAGTATCCTCATCTGAGGAGTCGGTTTCCACGCCGGCATCTTCGCCGGGGTACTTCCTTCCCTCTTCGGCTCGGGCACATTTGTCAGTGAGAACATAGAGTTCTGCTACATCTCTCACCTTGTTCATTGCCACCTCTTCGCGCATCTTGCGGTTACGCAAGTTCTGCTGGAAGACGCTGATGATGGCGGCAGGGTGAACATCAGGGATATTGTACTGTACCCGGCTGAACCTCTGAATATACTTGCAGAGACTCTCGCCTCCCTTCTGGGGAATGACGTGCAGGTCGCTTGCTTGGCCATGGGCTTGGTGGCCCCCAGTAAAGGCGCCCACGAACTCATGGCACAAATCCGACCAGGAGGAAATAGAGTCTACCGGCAAGTGCATCAACCATGACATGGCATTGGGTTTAAGCGCCAACGAAAAGTAATTCGCAAGCACCTTATCGTCGCCGGCTCCGGCAGCTTGCATCGCGATGGTGTAGACGCTGAGGAACTTGGACGGATGGGTCTTTGTAACACCCCAAAAATTTAACCAAATTTTTGATAATAAAATTTTGCCAAGAGTTTAAATTTTTTTGCCTACAGGAATATTTCTGTTGATTTCAGAGCTTTTCCTTTTAATTGTGGGGAGTTTCTACCCAAGTGGATCCTTCCAAACATATTGGACTTCTATGCTCTCTCATTTTTCTTAATCAGCAGAATTATTTATTAAGTTGTTCCACCCTGAGCTATAATCATTAAAATGACTAGTTTTGAGTTTTGGAGCTCTGTTTGAACTACAACCATTTGATAACTTTAACTAATATTCCAACCAAAATTTGGAGATGTCATGTGATGTCTCTAAATCACTTTTCTGCAATAATATATTTATTTCATTGCATATTATGAGTTTTGCACCTGTTTTTCAAATCTGGTCCAGTGGACATTTTTGCAGTATAGACTATTTAAATCTTTCCCTAGAGCCTCCACCAAAATTTTGGGATGTCAGTGGTAGCATGCCATCCAACTTTATGCAAAAACATAGTGTTGTTCTTTGGAAAAATTAAGTGCATCAACCTCTTTTTTATTCTGGACCAGACTTGTGTTTTGTACTGTGACCCCATTCTTTCTTGGTCAAGTGATCTTGTGCTTTCTCATGCTTGTAGTCAACCCTGCAAAACCCCTAAGTCCAGGAGCATGCACTATTTGGAACACTTTTGGTCCATGTAATGATGCCAGCTACTCCCTGTCCAGAATTTCAGTTTTGCAAAACTTGCACTAGCAAGTTTCTCCTTTTTGCAAACTAACCTCACCACCCCCTCTTTCTTCTAAAGAGACCCCACTCTGGGAGATTTGGCCACCCCAAGTACTGCGCAGGTGCCTTTGGCATTTTGTCAAACACCCTGAGTGCATAGCCAGATTTGGCATGACTTCAAGTTTACATTGTGAACTTGAGCCCCTGACCTATCCAGCATGTCCCATGGAATTGCCCTAGCCTATAACCCCACTCTGCTAACCCTCTTGTGGTTTGGAACCCCCTAGCATGCCTTAGCATTTCGTCGAGCACGTCCCGTGCGTGCTCTGGGCGCGCCCAGAGCGTGCGTTTGGCACGCACGTGCGCCCGAGCCGCTGCGTCCCGCCCCGCACTCACTCCGGCCCGTGACCGACCGCAGCCAGCACGCCGTGTCCCCTGCTGCACCCCACGAGCCCCGCCGCTCTCGCCACGTCTCCGGCAGGCCAGCAGCTAGCCTCCATCGCTGCCCGACAGGTCCTGCGCTGGCCAGCGCCGCCCAAGCCACCTCCGCTCGCCAGCTCGCCCTTGGAGCAGTAGCCGCTCATCCGCTAGCTCCTGCCGCCATCCCCAGCCTCGCCACGTTGCCCTGCAGCTACAGAAGACGGTCGCCGGCGACCTTATCCGCGGCCGCCGCCGAACCGCCTCGACCCGCCTATTTAAGGAAGCCCCGAGCCCGTTCCCGCACACAGGCAACCTCAGGCCACCCCAATGGCGCTCCCCTAGCTCGCAATCGACCCGGGGAGGTTTTCTTCCCTGTCTCCGGCAACTCCTGCCGCCGCCACCGCCCCGGCCGTTCCGGCACCACCAGAGCCTCCCCCTCTCCACTCTCTCCACCAGGAGCCTTCTCTTCCTCACGTGAACCCTTTCCCCTACTCGATTTCGATCGGGAACCACCGCAGCCCCAAAAGCACTTTGCTCCCAAGGCCTCCTCCGCCGCAAAGCTCACCGTCGGCGACTCCCTTCACCCCCACCAACCCAGCGACCACCATGAGGACCGCCCCGGTCTTGTGGATCCATCTTGACTCTCTGGAGCCCGCGGGGAGCAGCCATTCGCCGGCTTTGATCACTGCCGCCGCGCCTCCGTTCGGGCGAAGGAAGAAGAGGGAGGGATGGACTGGTCAAACCTGACCAGTGGGCCCCCTGGACCCACTGTCAGTGACCCCGCCCCAGTCCACGTGGGTTAAGTGGAAGCGCATTTCCATATTACGCCTTCGACGTGTACGTATATATATTCGAAACGTTTTCTTTTCTGTTTTTATTTAAATAACAGATTTTTGACCAAACTTTGACCGACTGTATCTTATTAAATACAACTCCAAATAAATTAATTCTTTTTTCTACCTCTCTCAAATATTATCTAGTTTATTTTAAGATTTATTTGAAATTTTTTTCAAAACAACTTTTTGTGCTGTTTTAATTTTGTGTGTTAATTCATATATATTATTTCAAATAGGATTTTTGAAGATTTCAAGATGTTTTGGAATGCACCCTGCCTTCCCATGACCTGAAGGAAAGCATTCTGAACCCTGGTGTAATTTTTGTGTGTGTTGCTTGACTCGGTGACAACACCACCCCGACACGCGCATGCGTCATTTTATGTGAGGATGTGATCGTATTCATGAGTGCATATTAATGATTTTTATGCTGATGAAGTTGACATGATTTGTGATGGAAATCACCGTCATACGACTTTCATGCATACCGGAAGAGAAGCCGGGAAGGCCTCTGTCTTCGGTAGACACGGTCTTGTCCCTAGTCCTCCGTCGAGACGGTCGTGTCCGGTATGGCATGAGGGGGTATGTCGCGTGGTGTCTCTATCTGTTGGTTGAAGAATATGTATTGTTATGCTAATCATGCAGGAAATATTTGAACCTCCTGAGTCGACCGTAGATCGAGTCTTGTGCCAGTAACCCCCATACTTGCTTCGTACTACCACTCGTCTCTACAACAAGTAGGGTACGGTTCAGTAAGTTGTCAACCCCTTTCCTAGCACACACCGTACATAGAGGCCATGGTGGAAGATACTGGAGGCATCCGGTAGTCATCCCACCGGGTCCGGGAGCATGGGTGTTTTGGTTGTAGCCGAAGGGGGTAGCTCCCCAGTTTGCGCGCGGTATAAATTTTGTGATCCCATGTTACGTCGAGGTTGTAGCCTCCCCACTTAGAGTTTTGCTTGACATGTGTCGTGGGTGATTCCAGACACATGTGAGTTAAGCTGGTGTGTGCAAGTTAAGTGTGATTTCAACAAAAAGACCGTAGACGGAATTAGTCCCGATGGACTAAAGGAATCAGTCACTCGTGGGTAAAGAGTACACCCTCTACAGAGATTAAACCTATTCGAATAGCCGTGTCCATGGTTAAGGACTACAGTCTGGGATGGGTCAAGTGTCGGTCTTAGTGTCGGTCTTCGGAGGTGAAACTATTAAACCAAAACTGGAATCACAACTCGTGACTTGTGATATTTATGATTAATATTTTGTTGTGGACTAACCCGTGATATTATTGGCATTATCGAATATACCTGGGATGGTTCTACCTCCTGGATATTCACTATGTTTTCTTTTAAAGCCCTTTATGTGGTGTCGCTAAGACGCCCGACTGTGGCATTTCTTTTAAAGCCCTTTATGTGGTGTCGCTAAGACGCCCGACTGTGGCATTCTTTTAAAACCCTTTATGTGGTGTCGCTAAGATGCCCGACTATGGCATTTCTTTTAAAGCCCTTTATGTGGTGTCGCTAAGACGCCCGACTGTGGCATTTCTTTTAAAGCCCTTTATGTGGTGTCGCTAAGATGCCCGACTGTGGCATTTCTTTTAAAGCCCTTTATGTGTTGTCGCTAAGACGCCCGACTATGGAATTTCTTTTAAAGCCCTTTATGTGGTGTCGCTAAGACGCCCGACTGTGGCATTTTTTAAAGCCCTTTTATGTTATTTATTTCATATTTTTAATACTACTATGTTATTGCATATTCATAAATAACATGCTTGCACGCATCAGAGTTTTATTTATCTTTTGTGACTGACGTCATGAGCATAAAATATTCTCAGCACATCATTGTTATATTATACCTGTGTTCATAATGTTTGCGAGTACATTCAAAGTACTCACTAGCTTGTCCCTGGCTATTGTCTTGGCCAGATTTTCTTGCGCGGAGAGGAGCGACCGTGCCGACAGTCTCGGAACCTAAGCAGCGGTGATAGCAGCCTCGCGAAGATAGGAGTTATCCTGGTCAGATGTTCCTCTGGAAATTGGAGTCCCATAGACATTAATGATCCACAAACCGCTTCCGCCATGAATCATTAGAAACCATTTGTTGTACTCACAGGCCAGAATGGTCTTGTACTACATATTTTGTATCTTCCTTGGAAATTCTGTATCAAGTTGGTGCCTCATCAGCTAACAGTTATCCTGGGGCTGGTGAGCACAAGGGCCATTTTCTGGAAATTAATGCCCGGAGAATCGGTCCCCACAAACTTGGTACCAGAGCCAGGCTGACCATTGGCTAATCCTATCTTAGCCAGGTCGAAAAACTTAGGCAAACCAACCCACCAGATCCTAACCAAAACCCCAGCCAAACTTCCCGTGCAAGATAGCCACACAGTGATCCCGACACTTTTGGTAGTCGGTGCCCAACCAATCAGCCTGACCTATCGATCGCACACCAGTGACCGATGGCTAAAATGTCTCATTCGCAAGCGTGCGAAGGAAGACTCCGTCCCCTTTTCTATAAAAAGGGCACGCTAGCCTCAACCCAGCACAACACAGCCTCTCCCCCAACCTAGCCACAATGCCTGGCCCCATAGTGCACAAAGAGACCACAACAACCAATCTTGGAGGTTTCATGACCATACTCGCAAACCTCACCCATCGTGCCTATGCGTTAGAAGAGCCCCCAGAATATGTTGTGTACCAAGGTCCCATGAGCGGTGAGGACCGCCAATTCTGGGCCACTGTGCACATCTACGATAGCGGTCTGTCGCCAGAACGCCCCTACAGGTTCACCGGAAGGACAACTTCCTTCGAGCCACAAGCCATCCAGCTAGCTGCTCGAGAAGCTATAGTTCAACTCCGGCAGTTGTCGCCCAGAGTTAACTGTCGCTCGTTCTACTACTACCCCAGGCATGAAGGGTATGGTAGACCACCCCAAGTTGCCAACGGAGATCACGAGACGGATCCCGCATTATTGCACCTAGTGCGCTATGTAAGTGCACTAGAGGCATTGTTCGATCAAATCACTATTAATCTGATTGCAGCTCGAGGAGAGCTGGTTCGCAGAGCCCCGGCAAGCAGGGAAACCGAGCCCGACACCGACAACCCAGTCGTGCTGTTCGGACACCCGACCGAGACCCTGAGGTCAGCTCCAGCCAGCGGCCAAGGTGTCTTGATGACCCCAGAAGTGCTTCATCACCTTTTGGGAGCACACTCCAACGGAATTGTGGCCAACAATCCCCGCGATGGTCATCATCGCTACCCCGACCCTGCAGTTCCTCCACCATCTCCGACTAATCCCGACAGTAAGACACGTGGAGAAACCTCGACATCCACCAGGCACGCCCGTTTAGACATAAACGAGGTAGACTAAGCCGTACGAGTAGTACCGAGTCTCAGTGTATCCTCGCTTGTAATCGTGTAACCTTGTGTATAAACGCAGCCTGTCGTTGTACCTAGTTTTGATAGTAGCCTTGCGTATTTTGGCAGCGCATAGTTGCACATTTTCCGGGCACAGCTACCAAAAACCAACCACGACGACACCCACAGTAACATGTCTCTTTATGAGATGTGTATCTCTGACACTGACCCCGACCTTTGGAGGTGATCTGGCATATTTATTACCTTTCACCACGGTAAATAAACCAACCCAGATGCTATATAAAGAAGGCCACCTTGTGACCTTACCCAGCAACCCTCACCTCGTGCACCACTCTCTGTCGGTGTACTAGAGTAGGGGTACCCTATTACCCCGAACTCGTGCACGGGCAGTTGCAGCGCCCCGCGGCAAGGCTTGCCGGGTGACCGCCAGGACCCTCCGTGGTTCCCTTGAAGACCATTCAAGAACAAAGTACTCAAACCAAGGCCCCGGTAAGAGGAGCTTGCCGGGAAGGCCAACCAAGGCCCCGGCAAGAGGAGCTTGCCGGGAAGAGACAAGACCCCAGCAAGAGGAGCTTGTCGGGAAGGCCACTCAAGACATACCAAGAAAGCTTGCCGCAACGCGCCCTGCGTCCCGGCAAGATCCAGCGAGCGACAAGCTTCCGGATGCGACAAGACGATGGCCGCGGCAAAGAGCTTGCCGCGGGAAACCCCCACTGCGTGCCCGCGCTCCAGCTCACCTGCTAACGTGTCGCTCTGGGACTCTCCCAGAGCGCACGTGGCGGGAGGCCGTGCAGCTAGGGGTACGTGGTGGCAAGCGGAGATGAAGAGAAGCCCATCGTGGCAAACGGTGGCACTCCTAACGGTCACCTTTTGCACTGTTTAGGAGACTCAGACAGGCATTTAATGCCCTTGTCCCCTGCCGTCAGAGTTAGGTAGGGTGCACTGTATCCACAGTAGCGGTAGCTGCACCTACCGCATCCTTTTCCATTTTTACCCTTCTTGTCTACGTTGCCCCCTGTCAGTGACCCCTTGAGTATAAAAGGAGGCCCAAGCGCAACGTAGAAAGGGTTCCGAGGGTCGGAGAGTTCAGAGGCTCGGCCAGCTCGGCTCGTTCAACACCAGAAACACTCTTACGCTCAGTCTGGCAGCGTCCATCGCTCCTGAGCAAGAATCCAATATACACAAACAAGCAGCAGTAGGGTTTTACGCATCCGTGCGGCCCGAAGATGGGTAAAAATCTCCCCGCGTGCACTGCCTCGATCCGCTCTTTGTGCGCTCTCTGCCCCCCACCGAACCGAAAAGGGGCCCTATCCCCATAGGTGTTGGCGGGAACCAGCATCGCCCCCGACATCCCTGGCGCGCCAGGTAGGGAGCGTCGAGATCGTGCGAACCCGATCCGGCGGGCACGCAAGCTAAATCCTCATCGTCATGGCTCCCAAGGAGCGGGCGAGCAAAAGAACGACGCCAGTGCGGCAACAGAAAAAGCTAAGTCATGCAAAACTTTAGATATTTCCTTTCTATATAAAGTTATCCGCCTCGGAGATCTTGTTCTTTGTACGAAAAACCTGTGCGCGGAGGAATCAACTCGTAGCTAGTCGCGCCCTTACTTTGTTTCGAGTCCGCTCAACAACTTAAGTGAGCTACTAGCGCCCTTACTTTGCTTCGAGTCCGCTCAGCAACTTAAGTGAGCTGCTAGCGCCCTTACTTTGTTTCGAGTCCGCTCAACAACTTAAGCGAGCTGCAACTAGTTGCGACAAGATTACTTGTCGGTAGCGACCCCGCCAGCAGGCTGCTGAAGTTCCGCACTCGGCGCTCGCGGCAAGGGTGCTTGCACCGGCAAGTTTCCCTAGAAAGCGTAGGGTGGACGTACAAAGAGGGGTTGAACAGGAAGATAGCATGCATTATTTATTTGAGATTTCTGCATAGACCTGTATGCCGAGGAGCCTTCTCGGGGCTAGTTGCGCTCCATGATTGCCTCGAGTCCTCTCGGTAACTTGTGCGGTTGCGCTAGAACCAAGAAGGTAAACCTTTCCGGGAGGCGTTGTTCCCGAATAGCCGCTAAGGGCCCGTTCCCTCAAGCGCTACTGGCTGGATCGTACGCACCGGAAAGCATTCCAGCAGGCATAGGGAACATGCAGCAAAAGTCGAAATTCGCAAGCAAGTTGAGTGCACTCCGGACGCTAATCACTTGCTATGTTTGAACGCAGTTATGGCCCGGGGGCTGGCGACGTCCTTAGGGCCAATCTTTTCGGTGTCAAGAACAATGAAGTTCTTCGCCATAAGCCTTTCTGGCAACGATCTTGCCGGGAGCCGGTGTCAAGAACAACGAAGTTCTTCGCCATAAGCCTTTCCGGCAACGATCTTGCCGGGAGCCGGTGTCAAGAACAACGAAGTTCTTCGCCATAAGCCTTTCCGGCAACAATCTTGCCGGGAGCCGGTGTCAAGAACAACGAAGTTCTTCGCCATAAGCCTTTCCGGGAACGATCTTGCCGGGAGCCGGTGTCAAGAACAACGAAGTTCTTCGCCAAAAGCCTTCCTGGCAACCAGCTTGCCGGAAGCCGGCATCGAGAACGTCAAAGTTCTCTGCTGAAGATAAAAGCCTTCCTGGCAATCAGCTTGCCGGAAGCCGGCATCGAGAACATCAAAAGTTCTCTACTGAAGACAAAAGCCTTCCTGGCAACCAGCTTGCCGGAAGCCGGCATCGAGAACGTCAAAGTTCTCTGCTGAAGACAAAAGCCTTCCTGGAAACCAGCTTGCCGGAAGCCGGCATCGAGAACGTCAAAGTTCTCTGCTGAAGACAAAAGCCTTCCTGGCAACCAGCTTGCCGGCTTCGGCAAGCTGATTGCCAGGCACACGAGATCACAGTCGTCACTCGCTTTCTGCTAAAAAGGATACTGCAGAATCCAGAAGCAACAGGCAGGATTGTCGAGTGGGCCT